>NC_141874.1:651244616-651396866 GCF_056163025.1 Triticum urartu | reverse complement strand
TGAAGAAGATGGAAGATTTGTTATGATTAATCCTCTGCCCTGACGCCAGGCAATATGTATTCAACAGGTTTGAAACTGCATTAGCTCCCTCCACACTAGACTTAAAAAGCAACAGGCTGTCATCTGCAAACAAAAGGTGGTTAACAATTGGGGCTGTCGGTGCCACCTTCAGTCCAAACGCCGATGACTGAGAACTGGATTTTAAGAGGCACGAAAGGCCCTCTGCTGCCAGTAAGAATAGGTAGGGGGAGATGGGATCTCCCTGTCGAATGCCTCTTGTTGGATTAAACCGTCCGAGCTTTTCCCCGTTAAACAACACTGAGAAAGAAACAGATCTGACCATGCTCATCACAATATGAATCCAGGAAGCTGCAAAACCAAGCTTCTCCATAATGGCTTGTAAATAGTCCCATTCGAGCCAATCATACGCTTTCATCATGTCAAGCTTAAGTGCACAAAAACTATTGCTCTTTGACTTATTCCTCTTCATAAAATGGAGGTACTCATACGCACAAATAATGTTATCTGTTATTAATCTGCCAGGTACAAATGCTGACTGTTCCTCAGAAATGATATCAGGTAAGATAACTTTGAGTCTATTAGCTACAACTTTTGAAGCGATTTTGTACAGTACATTGCACAGGCTGATGGGCCTAAACTGAATGAGCAGTGTAGGGAAAGTTACCTTAGGAACAAGAACCAATACAGTATCATTTATACTCTCTGGACTTTCTTCTCCTTTGATAATACGTAACACAACCGATGTAATCTCGTCCCCACATATATCCCAATGCTGCTGATAGAAGTGCGCCGGAAAACCATCAGGGTTCGGGGCCTTAGTAGGGAACATCTGAAAAAGAGCTTGTTTGACCTCCTCATTTGTGTATGGGGCGCATAGGCTCTCGTTCATGGCCGGGGTGACCTTGCAAGGCACATGCGCTAACACCTCTTCGATACCCGTCACACCTTCCGATGTGTATAGTGACTTGTAGAAATCCCGCACCATCTCCTTCAGCTCATCTAGGAACAGCTAACCGGGCCTCGCGGACGGCACTGAGATGGGCTTCCTCCGTGACCCGGCCCATGAGGCCATGACCTTCTCGCTTAGCGCACCACCACAAAACCGACCGCTTCCTTGCTGCGTGCTGCGTACATCCCTCCCTCCCCGACCTGCTCGGCGCCGCCTCTCCTCTCCACTCCCCTCCCTCCGCGCAGGGTTTTATTAGGGTTTAGCGGCGGCGGCGACGACCGCGACGCCACCCCCATACCGCAGGTGATGGCTTCGATCGCGTCGCAGCTGCAGGCCATCAAGTCGGCCCTCGGCACCGCGCCGGAGTCGACTCGCCGGCCCATCACCCGGCCGTCCGTGCTCTTCGACGCCAAGGAGGCTGCCGACATCGACCTCCGCGCCATCCTCCCCATCGCCCTCTCCGGTACCCATCCCTCGCCCGACGAACACCTCTATCGATCTAAGCATAGTGTTCCTTTGATATCATGTTTCCTTAGCTCCCTGTTCACTTGAACAGCACTACTTGGCATATGTGTTCGCTAGTTCAAGCGCTTATTGCCAACCATTTTCGATTTGGTCGTTAGGCTCCTTGGTTATTCCAAATAATTGCCCCATGGTCACCCTAGCCCCTAGGAATTTATCCGTGATTCGTCAGCTGATGGAGTACACTGCACTGCACTGTGTACATCAGAGCTACTCCTGAAAATTTTCAGAATTCTTCTAACTTCTCACATCAAGCTATGATAGTTTTGCATGTGGAGGACTTGCGCGCACGTTTATGTTCCCTTGCAGTAATTGACTCGAATTGTGATATGTAGGTTTGGAGCATCTTACTGGTGTGGACGAGAGGTTTGCGAGGTACAGTAGCACGCTATTCAGCCAGACTAGCCTTGAGGTCAACCGTGAGCAGCAAACTCAAAAGGAAAATGACAAGCTGAACAAGTCCATCTCCTCCTACCTTCGCCTTCTAGCTGGCTATCTGCAGCTTCCAGCTGCCCTCAAGACGCTCGAATACCTTATCCGCCGATACCTGTATGTACCAACCTTTAGCTACAATTCATCCCTCCCCGCGAGCTCTAGCCCGTTCTTTTGTACCTGACGGAAATGTTCATGCAGGGTGTATGTCTACAACGTGGATGAGTTGCTGCTGTGTGCATTGCCGTACCATGATACACATGCGTTTGTTCGGATTGCGCAGTTGGTCAACTTAGGGTGAGTGTCAGAGGTCCTGGTTTATGCTTGGTTTGTTCCGTTTATCTTTTCAATTCACTAAGTGCTTGCTTGATGTTGTGCGTTCAGGAATAGTAAGTGGACATTTCTTGATGGTGTGAAATCCTCGGGTGCACCCCCTCCCAGGAGTGTTCTAGTACAGCAGTGCATCCGTGATACTTCTTTGCTGGAGACCCTTTCCAACTATGTAAGTTGGGCTGCCTTATTTTTTGTTGTAGGATTATCCCTTGCTTTTGAAGGTTTGTGCTTGATGTTTTTATCCATTACCAGGCGGCACCAAAAAAGGGTTTCCTTCATTCAAGGACAGTGGTGTGCTTTTGCACTGCAGTAATTGTGGAGTGCTTGGGAGCTATCCCCAAGCTTGATTCAAATATAGTGCAGAGGGTGGTGGGATATGTGTTCGACTCCCTTAATCCTGATATTGAGGCAGACCGAGATTATAAGGTTGGCTTGAAGGATCTGTAACTTACGTTATCCATTTATGCAAAATTGACATCTCAATGTTCGTTTAGCTATTCATTATGATTACAATGCTAAATAGAAATGAAGTCTGCATACTAATTTTTTATATTTTCTGAAATCCACCTTATGCTCTTTAAGCTATATCATTGTGATGGGTTCTTTTATAACCAGGCTGGCGCTCTGATGATTGTTGGAGTACTGGCAACACGAGCAACACTGGCTCCAAAACTTGTTCAAGACTTAATTATCTTTGTTGCAAGGGCTGCACAGCATGATGCATTGGAGTCGGTTGATTTACCGTGGCTTCGTGTTACAGTAATGGCTATTATAAGTCTAGTTCAGGTTTGGTCATAACAACTTTCTTGTCACAAGTACCCCATAAAATGTGCTTCTGTATATTAAGTATTAAACTCGATGCATCAATGATATAAAGGTTTTCTGTTAATGTTGCAGTCACAGTCTGTACATGAATTCCGTAAGAAGCCTTTGATGATTCTAAAAGACATCAGGTAAGGCTTACTTGTGGCTTCGTTTTACCAGATGGCCTATATATTTGGTTTCTTCTTAGCATTAGGCATTGGTTATTTGATGGCAATTTGTTTACAGGGATTTTTCTGGTGTCCTTTCTGTATTATCAAGTGAGTTCAACATTGAGAATTTTGTTAGGCTTTATGTTGAATCACTGGTTGACTACAGGTAATTTGCTCATGTGATAATTGTGATTATTTTTGTATATTACTTTCATTCAATGACTCTGGAAGCATGTGAACAGTACTAGTGATGAATCCTGCCACGTGCACCTTATGGAAACCATGGAGACTCTACCTATCAAGAACTTTGTTGAAAGGATTGTGCGGAAGGTTCTTGGAAACTGTATCAAGGCATCACGGGTCACCGAAAATCCAGATATAAACCGCACAGGTAGTTATTGTATTTCTGGCAATTCTGTTTTAAACTGATCAATTGTGTGTGTGTGTGTGTGTATTTTACTCAGTAGTTCTTCATTATGAAAGATCATCTTCCCCTACCAATGTTCTATCTTTATAATCCTCAGGTATATGGGCAAAGAAGATCTTCACTGCAATTGAAAAAAAATATTCATGTGAGCTACGTGATGCTATCCGTAAATTTCTCGAGGTATAAATTTGTTGCTTATCTAGTTTCATATATTTCCTAGTTGTTGTTTGTTCTGCTCTATTCCATTATGAATGTTCTTCATTTCAATTTTGGAAGTCATTGATCTAGAATCTCTTTCTGCCAGGAATCTGAAATTAACTCAGTAGAAGGGGATTCTACTTCCAAGTTGCTCAGCTTAGTGTTTGATGAAAGCAAGAGCATGCCGGCTGAAATTTCTGATGCTAACATCTGGTTCAGTCTGGATCACCCAAAGGTCTGATATGGATTTATTTTATGCAAATTTGTAGAACTGCTAACCCTTTGTTTATGTCATATTTGATGAATTGAATGCCACATAATTTACATACCATCTTTTGGGAATTAGTTTGTTCCCTTCTCTACACTAAAATTTTGTTCATCATGCAGGCTGTGGTCCGTCAATCTGCTCTCTCAAAAATTGCCAAGTCCGACATTTTAAAGAAAAATACTGCAAATCCACAGGTAATGTTTGCATTCTTTTTTGCAAATGTATCTGGTGCAGTACATGATACTCGTTCTATTTGAAGTTATTACCTCCCTCAAGTGTTGATCTGCTGGCTTGTGTTATTTATGTTTTCCTGCAGAAGTTTATAAATATGCAAGATGCAATAATACGCAGTTTGTATGATGATGATCTAAGTGTTGTTCAAGCTGCCTTATCCATAGAAGGACTAGCTGCTATCGCTAGTCCTCGTGGCCTTCTAAAAGCATACGATGATTTGCTCGTGAAATGCACCGACATCATTCACAAAGGTGGGCAATGTTCATTTGTTGGCCTCTTGATGAGTTTGTTTTATTATCTGGTGCAGAAATTTGTTATGTAGCTTAGCTGCTAGAACTTTTATTTACGCATGAGGTTGTTAGTATGGTTTAAAAATTAGGTTTAGAAAAATACAGTAAACATTGTTTGTTCAGTCCAGCTTACAAAATCAAGGAACATTAGGGCATGTACAATGGTTGATATGATAGTCTTATCTTAGGCCTTGCATGTAATTTAGATATGACAATAAAAGCATGCCTACAATGGATTATATCTTGTCTTATCTTCAATAACTAGTTATTCCTAAAAACTTGGTGAGACATCTTGTGCTAAGAGATCATCTCTTAAATAAGAGAAGGCAAGCCTTTTCTTTTGATTTCTCTCTCCTCCACGTCAACATTTATCCTATGTGGCAGCTCGAAGATAGCACCATTGTACATGCCCTTAAGGAACTGGGTTTACTGTTTCCCTCCTCTTGTTGCTAATGCTCGATACTATATCCATAGGAGTTACTAGTCAGTAAGTGACAATACTATTTGTTCTATGGTACTCTAGGTGGTTCAAAAGCATCAAAGGCTTGTGATGTTGCTGTTTCATGTTTGGAGAAGATGGTTATGGAATATCAGGTGCATCACGTGGAACATGCCAAGGACATCGCTACAGTAGTATTTGGTCTTCTTATTGTTCACCCAAAGGTTAGCATTTTAATCTTCCATTGTTTGCTCACACCATTTATTTTCATGCTCATATTCCTTATTTTGAATGTTTAAATGGATGCAGACCTTGAAGGTAAACTTGAAGGCCTTGGAGCTAGCTAAGAAAATACAATGGGATTTCTATGCAAGTAGTCCTCTTGTTTATGAGCTCACTGCTCCTGAAGTGAAGGTGAGATTTCTTACCTGTCCTGATATGTCATCATAGATTCTTACTCTTTATATATCCATCTCCACATCTTCAGCTGTTTGCAGTCATATGGCTAGATATGTAAAACATGTATGAAATACCAAACATATTTTTCTGTAGATATTGCTATTGGGACTTGCTTCATTCTTTCTATTTTTCATGTAACTATATATCTTATTATGTCATTGCAGAACGTGCCTTTGAAGTCTATAGCCTCCATTAACATGAAGAACATCCAAGCTTTTGCTGAAACTTTTCTATCAAACCCAAATAAACATGTGGAGTGGTTGGCTGACTGTGGAAACCGAAGTAGCTTTTCTAGAACTACATTCTTACTCATAGTATTGCAATCTCTGCTTATTCCTACTGAAGGTATATCCATCTTCGCAGCTTTGCTCTTATCATTTATTGCAGGACTTGTCATAGTTGTTTTGCTAAGAATGTCAGTATTTATCGAGTATTGTTGCGGTATTCAAATAAACTGCCCTATATACTCGTGTTGTTCTTGCTTGTCAAGCTAGTTATTAGCATTCTTTCGAAGTGATAGTTGGATGCAGTTTGACTTCTTTCTGAAATTAAATTTTATGTCTGAATCTTCTGTCACACACACGTGCGCACACAAATTACTTATTTTCTTCCCGCCCTCTTCAGTTTTGGATAAGCAGGTGAATCTGTGCCAAGTTTGTTTGCCAGCTCTGAAGAATGAATGGTCTCACATACAGCCAAAAGGCGATTGTATTGGTGATGAGGTGTTGCTGCTTTACTCTACTATTGTTTATTCCATTTGTGGATGATTTACCCAATATTTACATGCCATACCTTTTGTTTTACATCACACAGATCAGCATTGACAACCTTGAGAAGTGCATTACGGAACTAGTGAAGCATATTTTCAATAATGGCACAGACGCATTGAATGCTAGAATTCTTGTCTGCATATTTTGGGGTCTGCTAAGTGTCCAGTCTTCCTATGTTAAGCAGAATTCTATGGTGTGTTACTGCTTACCAAAAATGAATAAATCTGTATCTGTCTTCCTTGTTGTGACTTCTGAGAGTATCTCATATTGTGTCCTCACTTTGTGGTGTATGCAGATTGGTGCTGGTGAAAATACTGCACTTGATGATTTGTTTATGTTTTTCATCACATCACCTGACAGCAATATCTTTCAGAAGCACCTACAGTATCTGGTGGCTAACTGCACAGGAGCACCTGTTCAGTTTATCTCAAAGTACCTTATGGATGAAGGTTGCTACACTAATTTCTATTTTTAGGTTATCCTGTTACTGTACAAGAGCTAAACATATGATATAAAGTTTAGACAACATTTTCTTCTGATATTTTCTGTTGCCTAATATTTGCTTTTATTAAACTTGTATTTTAGTGCCTAGTTTCTTTGACATTTCATAATTAGCTCACTTCAATTGGTTTATTCATGTTCCTGTTTTTCTTTAATGGTTAGTTGGTTACTTACTAGTTAGATTGTTGTTTGATTGCACACTCATTTCTCTTCTTACTAGTTTGATTGTTGTTTGATTGCACACTCGTTTCTCTTTCTGTGCACTGTTTATGATATTTTTTAAATTTTGGTGTAGGTTTGTCTGCTGGAGTTCAAGCAGAGAGTCTTCTTGTGCTTGCGTCAATTTGTTCAACGTGTGCTTTATCTGACAGTAGTAGTATGGATGAGAGCTTGTGTATGCAGCTTCTACTTTTGTTCCCTTCTCTTATTGTCCCTCTTTCCCACGAAAATAAGGTACACAGTGCTCTGTTGCGTTTTTTCTATCGCAGCACAATCTGTGAGCTAGTTCCTTTTTGTGCTGACTAGAGTTCTCTTGGTTATTGTATTGAGCAAGTTCGTTACTCATATTGTAGGATGTAAGGTCCTCTGCTATGAAATTTATCGAGGGCCTGTCTTTGGTGTGGCAGCGCTTGGGCACTTCGGTGTCCAAAAATGGTATGCTAGCCGTATATTTTCTTCATTCTTAATTCCCACTTGAGGAAATTTGATGCTGATCTTTTTGGTCACTAATTACAATCTACAGGAAACAACGGCAAATTCCCCATGTCATCTCCAGCCTTTGGTGTTTTCCTCGAGTCATTGGCCAACCAAAAGGCCATGATATCCTCAGATGCGAGATTTTTACCTGCTTATATTTCATCAATGCTTAGCCCAAGTCAAGATCTGATGGTTCCTGAAAATCTTCATGAAAGGTATTTTGATCTCTCGTGGAACATCTCACATGTTATTAAATGTACATTGTCTCATCACATGGAATTCCTATTATCTCTAAAAAATATGTATTGGTCATATGTTCTTCTGTAATCAACTTTGGCATGGGTATATATTCTTAAAACCAACCTCGAGATAGTATCCTCGCTTGAATTACCAGGGGGATTGTTTAAACGGTGAAGTGAGCAGGTCATAAGCATGTGATTTGACAAATCAGATGTGTGTACTGTAAGTGTGGTAACAAGAGAGAAAGTGGAGCAACCGGAAACAGTACCATTCTGTGGATGTGCGAGGATTTTCTGAAGATTTGAATTTATTTTTTATTAACAGCATCCCATAGGTTTATTGTCAAGAATTAATTGCATTTAATGGAAGCACACGCGTGTCTATTTTAATAGGAATGTGTAAGCTCACGTGTCTCTTTTTTCAGAATTGATCAACCGACCAAAGATGCTATCCTTAATTTCATCTTGCACTCTTCTTTGAAGCTCTCTCCTTATGGAAAGGTTAGTTTCTTCTGCAGTGTTGGTAAATCGATCCAGCTTTATATGGCATACATGTCAACAGGGTATCAAACCCCATACACCATAATATTCACTCACATCATCCTTGTCACTCAATACCACACAAAAACTGAAAACTAGTAAATATGAACAATCCTCTCTGTTCGGTTTGGATGTCCGGTTGACATTATAAAATTATTATTGCAGCTGATGGTTCTGTCAGCCCTGAAAGGAGTAGGAAGCATCTTATTTAAGGCAGAAGAGGTTAAGTCTTTGTTCTTGTATCTTCTGGACCGTCGTAGTCAGCATCAAAGTGGGCATGATTCTAAGCAGATCCTGACTACTCATGAAACACAAATATTGTGCTTGCTCTTGGAGGTAATAAATACATCCATCCAGCAGGACTGCCTTGGTTTATATTTGTTGTGAGTGTGTTAATTACTATCATTCTGTAGGTTTTGTTCGAAGTGGCAGATCAAACAAATTTTGGTTTTGACACATTTGACGCTCTATTGAAAGCTTTAAAGGTGAACAAACTTTCAATCAAGTGAAAATTACAAATATATCTGCTGAGATTAACTTTGACATTATGCAACTTCAGGTTGATGGTTTGTCTCACGAAGATCCTGTTGCCGTGATGCCATGTCTAACTGCCCTGCAAAATCTTCAACCAGTATTCTTTGAAAATTTGAAGAACGATACTAAGGTTTATGTTTGCCATATAATTTTGTATGCCATTGTTCGCTTGGTGGAACTTGAGTTATTCGCACATTTAAGTTGAAATATAGGGACAACATTGAATGGGCTAGTTTCCATTCGCATAATAAACAGAACCCAAATTAGAGTCCATGAGGACTTGGGCCTAGTTGGTGGTATTATACAGTTACCCAACCCATGTGAGCATGTACTGGAATTTTGGGAATTTCATTTATTGAGCACACCAACATAGGCATCATGTACATGGTAGTTCTGCAAAAAAAGATGGTATTTTAGCAGTAATTCATGGTCTTCCAATCTGTGTAATCATTGATGTGAACCAGATTGGTTTCTTGTGCTCCTACATTAACTTAAAATAGAACTTCTCCACAATAATCATGGTGTGCTGATGCAACAGTCAATAATCATGTCTCCTGAATGAGACAGCAGATGGTTTGCCAAGTGTTGGATTCAAGCTCTCTACATTGAACTATGTTATTTTCTTGTGTAAACAAGTACACTAGGGGTCTGTTTGGAAGGGGGGTATTTCTTGGTAAATTTTTTGTATTTAGTTTAAATTTGACATAATTCAGGAACTTTGCCAAGAACTACCATTCTTCCACACAGTGCCTGAACAAGTTCTTTCTGCCTGCGACCATGTACTAGAGCATTCTTATTTAAGTCACATGATCTTTCTTGGCATTTGTTTTGTTCACAAATTGTATATACCATCATCTTTCACATGCTTGTATTGTTCTGGCATGTGATTGATCTCAATTCCTTTCTGTCCATATCTTTCTCTCTGATCTATTATTGTCATTCCTTCATGTGGTACTAAAATAAACTAAACTTGAATGTATTCTCACTTTTGCAGGATAAAGTACTTGGGCTACTTATTTCTCTGTTTCGAGCTGAGAATTTGGAAATTCGAAATGCAACACGAGATGCTCTACTGCGAATTAATGTTTGTATCCATATCCTGCACTCTATTTATTTCATTCATATTTACTTATTTTGGCCAAGCAAAATTAGTGTGTCAGAGGTCCAAACACGCCCATTAATGTACGAAAAAGATCTGTCTAATGCTCTGAAATTCGGTGTAAAACGTATTTTAAATCTGGTTGCTTGAACACAGCAGTTGTCACTCTTTCACCACCAAACTGCCTTTACAAATGTTGTACTTCTGTTTCCTTTTCTTTCACCACCAAACTATGTACACCTGAATGGATTCTTTTCAGAGTTGCTAATAATTGTTAACAGTTCTCTCAAGTGTTTGCATGTATATTCGTGTAAGGTTTTGTACGTTTTTTGTATCGCTTTTAATCATTTTTAGCTGATTTCTAATTCAACTCATGACAGGTTCATGCCTCCACTTTTGTGAAATTTATTGAATTGGTTGTAGCGCAAGGTGATAAGAGAGGAAATCCCAAGAGAATAAAGAGATCAGAGAATCTTAACCGTGATAACCATTTTGAAGAGTATTTTGGAGAACACCCTGTGTCTTCTATTCTCGTTTCTCTTCTGGATATTCTTTTTCTTATGAAGAATGTGAATCAAAGGTCTAGTACTATAACACTTAATCTTAAAAAATCTATGTTCTATAGTTCTCTTAATTAAAAAATCCTATTTTCTGTAGTTCTGATATGCAGTTCTAATATGCTGTCATTTTTCATGCAGGCTATGTTTACTCCAACCACTTTGCCAGATTCTATCAAAGCTTCTTTCCGATCAATGGATTTCAGGGATAGTTTATCAATATAACAAAGGCTCTTCTGAAACTCTTGATGTACCCAGTTTTGTAAAAGAAACCCAGCAGTTGGTACTGCTGACACTTAAAGATATCATCGATACACTACAATCGGGCCACCAAGTAATCTAGTAGACTGATTTATAGCCTCTTACTCTTGCTATGTTGTAAAAACTTGAATTTCATGAAAATTGGTGTTTCTGCAGGATAATCTGCTCAACAATGGAAATGTAAACCTCCTCATCAATTTCATAAGGTCCACGGAGGATGTAGGAACTCGTAATCATGGATTGTCGTTGATTGCATCCTTAGCAAAGGCATTCCCGCAGCTGGTTTCAGAAAATATTGTTGATCTGTTTGTTGCTATTGGGGATGCAGTGAAACAGGTTTGTTCAATTTTCCGGGGGCAATCTGATCCTAGTGCAGTTTGCTATCCATGGACCTTCTTGAAGCATTTCTTTAGTTTGTACTCCCTCCGTCAAAAGTTGTACTAATGTTGAGACTTATTTTGGGACGGAGGGGGTACACCTTAATTTTTGCTAACCAATTCGTACTAGTAAGCCTCTCCGCTTCAAGGAATTTTCCCCATGGGTGTTATTTGGTTTGTAGGATTGTATCATGTAGGAGTACTTTCAAGAATTCCATTGCACTACATATTTCGTAGGAAAATTTCCATTAACTCAAACCTCAAAGAAACATTGTTTTTGTTATGGTGCAACCAAACAAACTTTCTGCAAATTTAACTCTGTAAGATTCAAGTGGGCATCACATTGCAATCATATGTTTGGAATCTTGTGAATCAAAAGAGGCCCTAAATGTTAGCGTAGGTTTTTTATTTTTTTGAAGCAAATCAAACAGGTTCTTTATACTTGTTTATTTTTTTGAAAAGCTTCTGAAAGTTAATGTTGTTTTATATTCTTTGCCTTGTCCCTCACTTAGCTTGTCCTGTACACACTTAACCCTTTTTCTGCATTTCAATTTTGAAGGAGGATAGCCACTCGCAACATGTTATGGAGGATTTATTATCTGTACTAGTGCCATGTTGGCTATCAAAGACCACAAGTATAGAAAAGCTTCTTCAGGTTCTCTATTTTTCTTTGACGTTCTCTGTTGGCTTATACATTTTCCTGTGAATATAACAATATTTAATGGATTATGCATATTTATGTTTCTGCAGATATTCATTAAATCTTTGACTGATGTTGCCGAACATAGGCGTCTGACCCTCATGATGTACCTTTTGAGGACCCTAGGAGAAAATAGTTTGAGTACCGTGATCATGTATCTATTGTATACGTTGATTGAGCGGAGTTCACACTCTCTTTCGAAACACCAGAAGAGTCATTGCGTCCTATCCTTGAGTGCCATGTCACAGGAGTGGGAATATGGTCTGGCAGTCAATATGACGGGACAATATTCCTATAAATTATGGTTTCCTTGTCTGTGTAAGCTACTGCAAGAAATCAAGGTGCATCAGAAACAAGTTTTACTTCCTATGCTACATTTGGCATTGCAGTTTATTCTACTTAAGCTGCAAGATACAGAGTTGAGATTTGAGCTTGAAGCTGAGGAAGCTGCTAATTCTATCCAGGTATTTCATTTGGTCGAAATTGTGGCTCTGTTGCTTTTCTGTTGTTATTATTCCTATTTTAGCTCTGGCTGCTCCAGTTAGAACTCTTGTTGTTTTATGCATTTATATCAGATAGTGTTTTGCCTTAAAAAATATCGTATTCATGGTTGTTGTAGAATTCTCTTGGAACACTAATGGAGGAAGTTGTCTTGTGCACCATGTCTGTCAAAGACAAAAAAGGGGACATTTCTGGTGATATTCTAAAGGAAGTCAGAAACAATGCAAATACTGTTCTGAAAATAATTACGGGATGGATGCATGCTTCAACATATTTCAAAGGAATTACTCAATTGTTAGAACATCCAGAAGGTCTTGTGAAAAGAAAGGTATCTTTGTTGTTCTGTTCATTGATTATGTTCTTTAAAGCCAACTTTGCCCCACTTGACTGCCCCTGTGTACTTTGTGAACAGACACTTGGAATATTGTGTGAAACTGCAAGGGCGAATAACATGGTCCAGAACAAGCAAAGGACAGCAAGAAAACTGAAGCGCAGCTCTCTGTCTACTGCCCTCCAAGTGGACAAGAGCTCTTGCCCTTATTTCAGCGAGCTGTGCTACAAGATTCTAGAGTTGATTGATAGAGAGTCGGACACATCTGTGAAAATTGCTGCTATTTCTTCACTCGAAACACTAGCGAAAGAATATCCCTCTGAAAATCCTGCATATAGCAAGTGCCTTGCGACAATCATTAGTCACATCAGCTCTGGTGATTCTGTCACTTCTTCCGGGTTAATAAATACCGCAGGGTCTCTGATTAACGTGCTAGGGTCAAAAGCATTACCTCAGCTTCCACTTATCATGAAAAATATGCTGCAAAGAGCACATCTGGTGTCATGTTGCCCTAGTGGAAAATATGCGCATGGTTCTCTGAGAACTGATGTCAGCCTTTCAAACCAATCTGTAAGTATGTTGCTATCCGTACTTACAACTATTCAGGTGATTGTGCAAAAGCTTGGGGAATTTGTTAGTCCATATTTGGAAGAAATACTGGATCTCGTGATATTGCATCCTGAATGTGCTACTCAAATTGATGGAAAGTTGGATGTAAAAGCAGCAGATGTTCGGGGGCTACTGACCGAGACAGTTCCAGTATGTTCCTTCTAAACATATCATGTATTGTTTTCTCAGTGATATGATGGACAATTAATGTGCTTTATATTCTGAGTCTAATGGAAATATTTGTATTGTAGGTTCGGCTTATTCTTCCACCTTTACTGAATTTGTATTCCAGTGCTACCAAATGTGGAGATGCAAGCCTGTCATTGTCATTCCAAATGCTTGCAAATGTAGTTGGTACAATGGATCGGCTGGCTGTAGGAACTTACCATACAAAAATATATGAACACTGTTTGGAAGCTCTTGATCTCCGTCGTCAGAATCTGGACTCCTTGAAGAATATAAATTTAGTTGAGCAAAGTATTATCCACACCATTATCACTCTCACGATGAAGCTTACCGAGTCCACTTTTAGGCCTCTTTTCCTTCGTACTCTTGAATGGGCAGAGTCTGAAGTTGATCAGTCCACATCAAAGAGAAGTATGGACCGTGCAATTGTTTTCTACAAGTTGGTCAACAAGCTTGCTGAACAACACAGGTATTCCTATCCCATTGTGTATTGTCAAATCACTGAACAACATAAATGAGTTTGAAACCTTGTGTCTTTTGCTGGAAAAATTCAAACCCTTGTCAATGATTTGCCTGATGTTAGTTTGTTCAATTTGCCCATATGAATTTGCTTCTTATCTTGTTTATATCATTTGTCTATGAAGGTCCTTGTTTACACCTTACTTCAAGTACCTACTTGAGGGGTCGGTACAATATCTATCAGAAGATGGTGTCTTGATCAGTTCCAAGCGAAAGAAGAAGGCTAAACTTGGAGACAATATAGTCAAACATAAGGATAGTTTGTCAGGACAAAAGCTGTGGAACTTGAGAGCACTGATACTGAAATCATTGCACAAGTGCTTTCTTTACGACAATGATCAGAAGATCCTAGATTCCTCCAATTTCCAGGTTAGTTTCTTTGTATTATTTTTATATGGGTCTACTGTCTCACATGTTCGTACAAGATCAATTTCATATCTTGCATGCTTTTGCCAGCCAACAAAAAATTATAATGTGCTAGGAAAATTCTTTATGTCTTGTTTGGATGTCATAATCAGGTGGTAGAAAGGGCATCCTTTAAGTTGCTTGTAGCATAACCAGGAAATGTTTCTTATATTCTTCCCCCGTTTACCTCCTCTGCTCCTGATGATCTTTTCATTTTGATTGTAACATTTTTTGTATATCTTGGCTATCTGCAGACTCTTTTGAAGCCCATTGTTTCTCAGTTTGTGGCGGAAGCGCCTGAATCTCTTGAATCAGTTCCAGACGCTCCATCAGTTGAGGAAGTGGATGAAATTCTTGTTTCGTGCTTGGGACAAATGGCAGTGACTGCGCGATCAGATGTTCTGTGGAAGCCTCTTAACCATGAGGTAGGAACCAAGCAATACACAGAGTACTACTTGAATTGTAGCAGCTAACTGAACTAATTGATAACTATTTGGTGATTTCTTATAATAAACTCGAATCTGGTAGTAATATTTGAACCAGAGACAGAGACCAAAGACTTGCTCATGCTAACTAACTGGCTTAATTTTGTCATTATTAAACTGCAGGTGCTGATGCAGACAAGGAGTGACAATGTCCGCCCTAAGATGCTGGGCCTGAAGGTGGTGAGGTACATGGTCCAACACCTGAAGGAGGAGTACGTGGCTCTGGTCCCGGAGACCATCCCGTTCCTGGGCGAACTGCTTGAGGACGTGGAGCTTCCTGTGAAAACGCTGTCCCAGGAGATACTCAAGGAGATGGAGACCCTCAGCGGCGAGAGCCTCCGTGAGTACCTGTGATCTGTCCCCAGAGTCCTCGCGCCAGTGAAGTCAGCTCCCGGTGGTATGCAGTAGTCACATCGATCTTGCTTGTTGTAATGTAAACTACACATGATGAATGGCTTCGAGTACAAATATTTTGTTGTTTACATGTGTGAACCATATAGTTATTCTGTCCGGACCTTGCTACTGTATGTTATTTTAAACACCGTCATGTTAACATAGCGCGCCTACTGTATGCTCAACTGTCGTGCATTGTCAAAATTGGTTGGCTGTACTGCGGAGTGACTTTAGGGACTGTGCAACATGCACGGTGGTAAAGCACGTGCCAGGGACATGAGCACATGGAGGCCTCTCGAGTTGTGTAGATTTCTTCATGTGCTCCCGGTAAATCCAGTTGCTATTATTCTGTGGCGGAGTCAAGATCGCGGAGTTGTTTATCCAGCCAGCTATACGGATCACGCGGAATCAGCTTCTGACACTGTCATCGCAAGGTGGCGTTTCCCATCAGATGGTGATGCTAAGATGACCAGTGCACATGGTTGGCCGCCTGATCTCTTCTGTGGCATGTCTCTTTCACATACTGAACACTGAACCCAGATTTGGCTCTTAGCCAGGGATTTCTGTAGCCGGTGTTAAAACAAATCAAAACTTACCAACTCTAGGTTTTACTATTAGTGCCCACTCTCTTCTGGGCCGAAATTGCGTTTTCAGGCCCAAGGAGTCATACTGTTCTTGTGTAAACGGTTAAAAGCCAGACGTTTTAGCACTGATGGGACATGGGAGGGTAGATTCAACAAACATTGCAGGCAGCCGTCCAGTCCTACAGACACTAGAGCAGAGGTTGGCATGCATGTTTGGGTCCGCCCAAAAGGCCAACGTTTGAGGCCAGCAATCCAACAACAGTAAAGAGATGTCGACAAGAAGGTGTCGCCGCTCAGTGCTGCCAAAAGGGGCGACACCCCCCGTTGATCGGTGCCCATTTGGAACAAACGAGTCGCATATCAAACAACAGCCAGGAAAGTGACCTTGTGAATGACCAGTGCGTGCAAACAACCACCTCCGCAGGTTCAAAAGATGAAGGATTGATCTAAACGTTCTTATATTAGTTTACAGAGGGAGTATAATTCAGATGAGGTCTGCAGAACACAGTCAGAAGAACCTTACGCCTCATTTGTCGAAAGCTTAAGCTTTAAAAGTGCACGGAAGCTATACACACCGGTAACCCCCTATCACTCCCCAGTTCCCTGGCGGCACAAACCCTCTATGAAATAACAAACGGGTAATACACTTATAAATACTAACACTACCCTGCTGCTGGTATATAGTTTAAGAGGGCTCATAGTTTAACACCTTCTAATTAGTACGCGAGTGACCCGACATCCGGCGTGTTTCGGTCACCTCGATATCTCCTCCAGCCTCTTCAGGATGCGTCTGGAATCCGGTCTCAAGGACGGCGAAGGGTTGCAGCAAGCCGTCGCGAGCTCGAAGAACGCGTTGAGCTTCGCCTCATTCCCCGAGTTCTTGCTCTGCTGGATCAGGTCGGACCCGAACGCGTCCGCGATCTTCCTCTCGAGGACCAGATCTTTGAACGAGGCTGGCAAGTGGATGTCGCGGGCGTTCGGCGAGCCATCGCTCGCCGCCTCCTTCTGAGCGAGCATTTCCAGCAGGATCACCCCCAGGCTGTAGACGTCGCTCTCCCTCGTCACCTCCCTCATCTTGATCAGCTCAGGGGCCTTGTAGCCTTGCACCGCGGCGGTCTCGAGCATGTCTTGGGCAGCAGCCGGGTTCAGCAGGAGGTAGAGCCCGAAGTCTGATACCCTGGGCTGGAAATCGGCGTCGAGCATGATGTTGCTCGTCTTGAGGTTGCCATGGATGATCGGCTTCTGCGATCTTGTGTGAAGGTGGTCCAGCCCCTTGACGATGCCAATGGATAGCTTGCAGATTATCTCCCATCGTTGTGAATCATTGATCCCCTCTGCAGGTAAAATTTAAAAGGGAAATGTCAGACGGTCCAGAGAATGCATAGAGTGTTTTGTTTAGATGCTGTATCATGATCTGAGATCTGACAGTAACTAGCAACGTTACTGACGTGCTGACACCAGTAGTGGGAAAATCTCATGGTAAGACCGGACTGGCAGTCCAACGTAAAGGCCGACACATTTTCAACTCAATCGTGCAGTGCGATATAAATGCAATGAAGTCATAAAATTTGAAACTGTTCAAACCAGAACCTTGTGGTAGGGAACCAGCTTGCAGTCGTACAAGAAATGTAGCAGCATAGAGGACCATTTGGACATGTCTTTTTCAAACCCTCACAAAGATCGAACACGCCTCAAAAATTATTGACAACAAAAAGTCAAAAACCACAGAAATTGTTTTCTGTAAAAGATAATCATCATCTTTAGAAGTCTTTCTCAATGTGATCAATTGGTGGATCAACACATAAAACATGTTCAATAGGAGCATATAATTCAACAACTCCACTGAAAATGAGAGCTGAAAGTTGCAGGGAGCACAAACAGCTCAGAAAAATCAACCTCATAAATGCCATAAAAGTAGTCTTGCAAGCACTTCATATAAGAAAGCATCTTTTTTTTAGGGAAGAAAGGGTTTCTCTTTTTTATTTATGGAAGAAAGCATTTCTCTTTAATTATGAAATAAATCGTTCAATATGCTATGAATATGTTTCCCCGGAAACACTGATTTGATATATAACTGAACAACACGGAAAATCAAATGAGGTTGCTACAGGTGACCCAATATTCATATGTCCTTCAGAAACATGAAGATCATGCTAAAGCAAAGTGTCCAAGCCAACAACTCCAACCAGTAAAAGTTCACAAACACCTTTATCAACAATTGAGCTGTCCCGTTGTCTAGTAAACTTCACGACAAAAGTACAAAGTGTAGCAGTGAAGACACATGGCTAAAGGTAGTAACAAAAATCACTCTGCAAGGCTGTTGCTCAATCCTTGCAGCATTATTGGAAGTACGCATTCGTGCTAAATCTGAATCAGATGTGCAGAATAATCGATCAAATCAAACAGAGATGATTTTCAGTTATTTTCCTGGGAAACCAGAGACGGAGCAGAGCTAATTACGATGCTGGCACATGAGTCAGCAAATTTACTACAGTTTCAGCTAATTATGACGGAGTATTTCGCATGATTAGACTTACTCAAGGCAAACTTGGGTTGAAAGCAAAGCGGTGGAAGCAATTGCACGCTCTGGAGCAACGTAGGTAAAGGGCAAACCTTGCAAGAAGCGGCGGAGCGAGCCGGCGGCGTAGAAGGGGTGCACGAGCAGCTTCTCTCCGCGCGGGCCGACGTAGAGCGCGCGGATCGGCACGAGATTCGGGTGCTGCACGGCGCCGAGCAGCCGGGCCGCCGCCGCGGCCTCCTCGGCGGCCGCGGAGCAGACGGGCCGGAGGAACCGGAGCAGCGCCACGGCCTCGCCGGCGCTGAGCCCGGCGCGGTAGAGCGTGCTGTGCGCCGACTTGGCGACCACCTCGCCGGGCGCCTCGAGGATGGCGGCGACGGTGAGCCCCTCGCCGCCGGGGAACGTGAGCAGCTCCTCCCCGACGCCGGAGCCGTAGGCGCTGGACCCGCCCGCCTGGAGGCGGTCAGCCCCGGCGCCGTGCGAGGGCAGCACCGCGCGGCGGCGGCGGCGGCGGCGGCGGTAGCAGCGGACGGAGTAGCAGAGGAAGAGCGCGACCACGACGCCCAGGACCGCGAAGAGGACGGCATTGACGAGCCTCCTCGGCATTGCTCCGCTCCGCCGGCGCGCTCGGCTCCGGGGAGCAATGGGGGAGGAATTCCCGGGGGATTACGCGGCGGATTGGTAGGGTTTGGTGCCCTCGGGAGGAAAGGTTTGTGCTTGGGCAGCTCCTCCTCCCTTTCCCTACCCCTTTTCGTGATTCTTTCCCTTGCGGTGGAGATCTCTCTCCGCCTCTGGCCTGCTGGGGGAGCTGGCTGCGCCCTTTTGTTGTGTGTGACAGTGTCAGCTAAGCTAATGGCGGTATTCTTTGGGTGTATATTGGGGTGGAAGCTAGCTTGGGATGCCTCTCGTGTTGGGGGAGAGCGATGGATCCCTTCTTTTGCTTGCTTGGACTTTGGGTTTTACGTGGATGTGGATGATAAGTGCGTTCATGATGGCAATGGACGTAGTACGTACCCATGAACAGTGTGGGCAATAGGACCCTAAATCTGTGAGGCCCCTAACTTCATAATTGCGTGCGTCATCGAGTACACTTGATCACCTCATGTCATGTGGCACTATAGGCCCTATGTCTGAGCCGGAGTAGGGCCATGTGATGGCTAGACAGGCCAGGTTTAAAATATTCTAGTTCTAGTTCTATATAGAAATATTAAACGAAGGTGATATTTCTTGGTTTTGTCCCGCTTTAATTAATTTCACGTATGCTATTTGGTTTCATTACTTGCCATCTATTTTGGCCCAACGGGGAAGCCCACCTGACGACGCACGGTAACCCACGTCCGGAGAGCTGGCAAAAAATAAAATAGCCGATGGCAGGGTTCGACCTCATAACCCACCAATCGGCCACGCACAGTTTGTCCAACTGACCCAACTAGAGATATGAGAGGATGTTTTTTCTCCCGTTGCAACGCACGGACCTTTTTGCTAGTATTCTAGAAATGATGAGTGATGGCATGTAAAAAAACTTTTTGTTACTCCTAGAAAGAAAATTTGTGTTTACTCCCCCTATTTTAAATTTTTACAAGATGTTTTTAAGACTCGGAGAGCGTCGAAAAACGTCTTATATTAAGTTAAGAAGGGAGTAGATCACAAATTTAGACGTTAAACATTTGCGTTGAGCCGTTGAGGTTTCACTGTGCGAACAGTTTCCCATGATTATACCCTTGGCAATGGTGAATCCACCCTGTAGATGATCATACCCTTGGCAATGGTGAATCCACCCTGTAGATGATTATACCCTTGGCAATGGTGAATCCACCCTGTAGATGTGTGGTCAGTTGAGCTAGGAACCTTTTAGGCCAACTCCACCGTGCGACCCCATCTTGTCCGGATGCGTCCATTTGGGGTAGAACGGACGAATAGCGCGGCCCAATGCGCGACCCCAAACGGATAAATGTCCGGATTCCCTCCGTTTTCGACTCATCCTCGGCCCGCACTTGTGTCGAGTTTGAGGTCAAACGGCATCGCGCGGACGGGCTCGCCGCACGCCCTTGTCCTCCCGTGGCCCGCCTGCCGGGGACACTAGCAGTCCCTTCGCTTCCAACACCTCCACCCCCTCTCCCCGCCCCGCCCCGTCGCCGGCACCGCCGCTATTCTCCGGCCGTCCATACCAAACCACGTCCCGACATGGCCGCCACCACGCCCGTGCTTTCGTCGTAGTCTTGGTCATCGATCGGAGGAGGTTTGGCCGTCGCCGTCGTTGCCGGTGGTAGAGGGGATACGACCGCCGGCGACGTACCACGACGGCCGCGACAGCTTTTGATGAGAGCTCCAGAGCGGCCAGTAGCCGGCCGGCAACCACCCCTGCTGCGTCGAGGTGATCATCGCGACCTCTTTGCCACCACGACCGCAAGGTGTTCGACAGTTTGCCCACAAAGGTATGGACAGTGGAGATGAGTTTTTCTTCCACCACTTCATTTGTTCATCGGACGATTCATCGTCGGATGATGAAGATCTTGTGGTGGCTGCACTGGTCGTTCACGACCACATTCAACAGCAGCTTCCTCGGTACAGGGGGTCAGTCCCTGGCCGTGCTCCCAATCTGAACCACAACAGGGAGAGAGGCCACACCCTGCTCTATGCCGATTACTTTTCCAACACCCCGCTCTTCAAGCCGGATAAATTCCGTTGCCGTTTTCGAATGGCAAGACATGTGTTCAATCGTATCCGAGAGGGAGTGGTTGCTCATGACCCATACTTCGAGTGCAATACGGATGCCCTTGGCAAGCTTGGATTCTCCTCTTACCAGAAATGCACCGCGGCCATCCGCATGCTTGCATATGGAATTCCTGGCGATCTGGTGGAAGAGTATGTGCGTATGAGTGAGACAACATGTCTGATGTCAATGTACATGTTCTGCCAGGCTATGATCGAGGTGTTTGGCCCTGAGTAATTGAGGCGGCCAACTGCTGCTGATACAGAGAGATTGTTGGCGCCAACGCAGCTAGAGGCTTTCCAGGCATGCTTGGCAGCATAGATTGTATGCACTGGAAGTGGAAGAACTGACCATTTGCTTGGCAGGGCCAGTACAAGGGGCATGTCAATGCGCGCACTGTCATATTAGAAGCGGTGGCTTCGCAGGATCTTTGGATATGACATTCTTTCTTCGGCATGACAGGTTCTCACAATGATATCAACGTGCTGCAGCGTTCTCCAGTCTTCGCAAGGCTTGCAGAAGGCCACTCCCCACCTGTCAACTTTGAGATCAACGGCCACTAATACAACAAGGATACTATCTAGCTGATGGTATATATCCTCAGTGGTCAACTTTTGTGAAGACAATCTCGAAACCCCAAGATGAGAAGAGAAAGAGATTTGCCCAAATGCAAGAGAGTGTTAGAAAGGATGTGGAACGTGCTTTTAGTGTGTTTTAATCCCGGTGGGGTATCGTTCGAAACCCTGCACTGTCATGGGATGAAACGAAGCTTTGGGAGGTGATGACTGCTTGTGTGATCATGCACAACATGATCGTCGAGGACGAGCGTGATGAGAGTATCTTCGACCAAGGATTTGATTATCAAGGTGAAAATGTTGAGCCCCTGCACCAAGAACCGGCCACATTTGAATAATTTGTCCAATTCCATCGTGAGCTGCGTGATTGGCACACTCATTTGGATCTTCAAAATGACTTGGTTGAGCACGTGTGGAATCACATTGTCAATCAATAGATGTATTGGTTCATTTTATGTTCAGTCAAGACAATTTCGATTTGGTTGTAAAATTATTTTTATTTTCAGACAAATATTTGGACGTGCAAACTAGTTTTGATATGAAAATATGGGCATTTTTTGCCCTAGCAGACAGGATGGGGCAAATGGATGCGGTCGTGCGCTGGGCACACGGCCACCGCATCCCAGGACAGGCCCGGCCGCGCCCCCATCGCCCTACCCAAAGGGACAAAATCCGGCCAAACCAGACGTCCGTTTGGGGTCGCGCGGTATAGTTGGCCTTAGCAGACCTTCATATGCATGCTAGTATTTTTATAAAAGAAAGAAGTTTAAAACTATGTAAAATATGTGGTGAGCATATCTTTAACACCACGGGTCATCATCCTGCCACCACCAAGAAAAAGGTTGCATGACCAGTAAAACACCATGCAACCTAACATTCAGATCTCAAACATTTGTGTTGATGTTCTATTGAGCGAATCTTTTGCCATGGTTGTACTCTAGGCATGACGAGTGGTGGGAGGAGTGATCTGGGGAGTACAAGGAAGAAGGGTAGGAGGCGGTTGACCGGTGATGGCAATGTTGAGGGCGATGTCCACCCCTTAGAGGCTAAAACTAATGCTAAATGGGCAACATGATGCATATGCACAATAGATGGACACTTGATCGGTCATTGACACCAGAGAAAAGTCTGGTCGAAATAGAGGAACGGGGCTCCACTCGTGGTTGTCGTCTGTTCTCACATAAGGTTTTGTGCAATATTTGGTTATTTAAGTGAATAGCTATAATGGTGCAAGAATTGTTCTGAAGTATGGCTGATATGCAAGCTGCATGTGTCAGCTAGCTACAATAACCTTCACTCATGTTTTTTATAGGTTAATCTCCCTGCAAAGCTCACTTGTTGTCACATATCCCCAGACCTTCGATTTTGGAAGAATCAACACTGTCTTATGGTGGGGCCGGGGCTCACGGTCCTAAAACCCAGCTTTCATCATTGATTGATGCAGCCAGTGCAACGATGACTATAGATTCAACCGCCGATTAGGAAGAAGTGATTGGAAACATGCATGACGGGATGACGAGGGAAAGAGGAATCGTAGATCTGACAGGCAGAGGAACAAGAAGGAATGTGAAGTGGAATATTTACGACCCGGGGACGTAGTGGATGCGGCAAGTTGGTTTATGCCGGTGTGCAATGATAGCGGGCAGATCCACGCCGCAGTATGGGTGACCCCCCGATGATCGTGTTGACGGTCTAAGGTGGGATTATGCTATAGACTCATCTTATACCTATGTAACTCCCATTATAGGTAGTGTTATCAATTTTTTAAAGTGTTGTTGCAAAATAGGCCGACATGGTGTGCGTTGATTTCATATCTTGCAATGACTACGGTAGCTGGCCTATGCGAAGCAGCCATCTCTAGATGTTATAGAGTCTGATCCATTATAAGTAAGTACATGTTTAGAAACCAAGATGTGGAGCTATGTAGTTCCTGGCCCCAAGCAACATGTGAGTCAGGGCAAGCTCACGTACTTGCCGGTGAGCTTTACTCCGCCTTTATTATGCATATAATTGGTGAGTTGGTATGTTCTTTAACATTGAGCGTGACAGGTTAGTTGGCACGTATACATTTCACATTACCGTTTGCATTCATTTGTACTAATATACTCCCTGCATTCTGTTGGAAATATGAGCAAATTACTATGAGATTTAATCCGAATAAACAGAAGATAAATCATGACCACAGCAGCAGAGATTAAACTAATCATGCGAACTAGCATAGCAGATGAACATATCACATCTAGGGCACATACTAGAAGTATGAATTCTACCACGATCTCGAACAAGAAGGATAGAATCACATACGGTGCAGCGGGTGCAGCACCGCCGGCGTTGACATTGTCGCCCATGTCGTCGAGGACGAGGTTGCCGAGGTCGGGGAAGAAGTCGTCGTTCGCGAAGTCGTCGCTGCCAGCAGTCGCGCGAATGCGCTCCCTAAAAACCTGATCGCCCCTCTCCCGTACAGGATCACGAGAGGCGGGGTTCCGGAGGCCTGCTGTCCCTTCTCGCGGTGCACGTCGGAAGGAGAGATGGAGAAGACTTGCTTGGCGGCGCAATGATCTGGAACGGTGGTGAAAAACCATACGAAGCGGCGGCGGCTAGGGTAGACGTCTGCCTGACTATATAGTGCGGGCCGGGTAGGTCGTGGGAATAAACCCCACGTCCGAGTCATCACGATCCAAAAGAATCGGAAACGATTCAGTAATTAACGCGTCCGTTAATTATTAATTAATGACTCATTAATTTTTCCATGCAGCAAAAATATAGACAACGTGCATAGCTCTGTCCTCGGCTCGGCTCAATCCCGCAACCCGCGGCGCGTCGTGACGAGGCGAGCGAGGAGGAGGAGCGCGCGTGTAGGTCTTCTCTTTCATGCTCATACAAGTGGTAGATGAGCTCACCTTATAAAGAGGTGCAACTCTCTCTCAACTTCCGGGGTGGAAGTAAACTTTAGCCTCACTCACTCCACTCACATGTGTGCATGAATGGGCCAAGAGAATTTCAGCATTTTAGTTGGGCTTTGGGCCAAAGGCCTACTAGCAAAATTCCAACAATCCCCCACAAAGTCTCATTGGCACATCTCATCATTTAGTTTCAAAATATTGTTTATATACCGGTGCTTAGTGGAGACTGTGAAGTTGAACTTTCACTTAGAGATTTATGCTACACTAGATCACAACTTGAATAGTGGACTATGCCTTGAATTACAAGTTTTCTGCGAGACTAGTTTCACATAAATTCTTGACCGATACTGGGCTGCCGCAAGGCTTCCCCGCGGGTGGAGCGTATACGTCATACTCCAGGGCCTTTCATGAATTTATTAGAGAACATCCAATTCTCACAGACTGCGACGTTAACAGTCAAATTCATATAGGTGTGTTCCTCAGAAGATGTTCTGCAGGACAACATCTCTGCTTACCCGAATAAGCCACTTGGAACACATTAAGATAAGTATCAACCTGCCATGCAGATTAGGAGAGTATTGCATCTTCGCGGAGTGGGATAATTAATATAGGGATACTCTCCTCCCAGCTGACCAACAGTTTGTCTCCCACTTCTACTTCACGGGATCTCCGATCACATAGAGTGGATTATCACTATGGACAACTCATGCGGTGGGTCTCAAACCCGTCTCAATCGATGCATTATCTATCACATTACGTGATAGACCTTTTGTGAAGGGATCTGCCAAGTTTTTCGACGTTTGGATATAATCCAACGTAATAACTCCAGAGTTCCTCAATTTTCTGACAGATTTTAGTCTCCTCTTCATATGCCTTGAGGACTTCATATTATCCTTAGAACTGTTTATCTTGACGATCACAGTTTGATTATCACAGTTCATCGGGATAGGGGGTATTGGTTTTTCAACCATAGGTAAGTCCATCAAGAGTTCACGAAGCCACTCTGCTTCAACAGTGGCAGTGTCTAATGCTGTGAGTTCTGCTTCCATAGTTGACCTCGTTAAGATGGTCTGCTTGCAAGACTTCCAAGAAACAGCGCCACCACCAAGTGTAAAAACATAACCACTTGTGGCCTTAATCTCATCAGCATCAGGTATCCAGTTTGAGTCACTATAACCCTCCAGTACCCTTGGATACCCGGTGTAGTGAATCCCATAGCTCGCGGTGCCTTTCAAATAGCGCATAACTCTCTCAAGCGCATGCCAATGATCATCTCCCGGTTTTGACACAAACCGACTCAGCTTGCTCACAGCAAAAGAGATGTCAGGCCTCGTGGCACTCGCCAAATACATAAGCAAGCCAAATAATCTGAGAATACCTCAGTTGATCTCTACCAATCTGTCGATTCTTTCGAATCAACACACTAGCATCATATGGAGTTGGAGAAGGCGTGCAGTCGCTATACCCAAAACGACTCAAGACCTTTTCCACATAATGAGACTGAAGCAGTGTGATCCTACCATTCTCATCTCTCAAAGCTTGATGTTTAAGATAACATCAGCTACTCCTAGATCCTTCATCTCAAAACAGCGAGATAAGAAATCCTTAACCTCCTTGATTAAATCAAGTTTGATTCCAAAGATCAATATGTCGTCGACATACAGACAAAGAATAACTCCTTCGCCCCCACCATAGCGATAGTACACGCACTTGTCACCATCGTTTACTACAAAGCCGGCAGCAGTTAATGTTCTTTTGAACTTTTCATGCCACTCCTTAGGAGCTTGTTTAAGGACATATAAAGACTTTAATAACTTGCACACCTTTCCTTCCTGACCAGGTACTACAAAACCATCTGGCTGATCCATGTAAATTTCCTCCTTCAACTCTCCATTGAGGAAAGTCGTCTTAACGTCCATTTGATGAACGAGAAGACCATGTGAGGCAGCCAGTGATAGTAGCACCCGAATTATGGTCAGTCTAGCCACGGGTGAGTAAGTATCAAAGAAGTCTTCACCTTCTTTCTGGGTATAACCCTTGGCCACAAGCCGTGCCTTGTACTTTTCAATCGTACCATCAGGTCTAAGCTTCTTCTTGAACACCCACTTACATCCTACAGGTTTGCACCCATAAGGACGGTTAGTGATCTCCCAGGTACCGTTAGCTAAGATGGAATCCATCTCGCTACATACAGCTTCCTTCCAGTAGTCAGCATCAGGAGATGCACAGGCTTCTGAAATAGTCCTGGGTGTGTCATCCACGAGGTACACAATGAAATCATCACCAAAAGACTTTGCAGTCCTCTGTCTCTTACTCCTCACAGGAGTTCCATTGTTACCCTCAACAGGATTCTCAACGTGTTCCATCACAATGGTGGATTCAGGAATTACAGTGAATTCCTCACTAGATGGAGTAGGTATCTCCTGATTTGATGAACTCGACATATCCTTCACAGGAAATATGTCCTCAAAGAAAGTTGCATCATTTGATTCCATAATCGTACCAACATGCATGTCGGATACCTCAGATTTTATTATCAAAAATCTATAGCTGATGCTATGAAAAGCATAGCCCAGAAGAACACAATCCACGGTTTTTGGTCCAAGCTTGCGCTTCTTGGGAATTGGTATATTGACTTTCGCCAAACAACCCCAAGTACGTAGGTAAGAGAGTTTCAACCTTTTCCTTTTCCATTCCTCAAATGGAGTCATGGTCTTATGCTTTGTGGGAACTCGGTTTAGGACATGACACGCAGTCATTAGCGCCTCCCTCCACCATTCCTTGGATAGACCCGAATTGTCTAACATGGTGTTAACCATATCAGTTAGAGTTCGGTTCTTTCTTTCAGCTACCCATTTGACTGGGGTGAGTAGGGAGGCGTCCTCTCATGGATTATACCATGTTCCGCATAAAACAGATCAAATTCATTGGAAAAATACTCTCCACCACGATCAGACCTAAGCCGTTTAATTTTTCGATCAAGTTGGTTCTCTGCCTCAGCTTTATAGTTTTTTAAAAAAGTCAAAGCCTCATTTTTGATTTCAGAAGATACACATAACAATATCTAGTGGAATCATCAATCAACGTCATAAAGTATCTCTTTCCACCTTTTGTCAACACGCCATTCATCTCACAAAGATCAGAATGTATAAGCTCTAGTGGCGCCAAGTCTCTTGCCTCTGCAGTCTTATGGGACTTGCGAGGTTGCTTAGCTTGCACACATACTTGGCACTTGGAGCCTTTGACAGTAGAGATTTTCAGAATTAAATTCATATTGGCTAACCGCGTCATGCAACCAAAGTTAATATGACAGAGTCGTGAATGCCAAATATCAGACTCATTATTGTGGCAAACATTATAAATAACTTTAGTGCAAATATTTGACAAAGATAGGCGGAACAAGCCTCCGCACTCATAGCCTTTTCCAACAAATTGTCCACACTTAGAAATTACAACTTTATTGGATTCGAAAACCAACTTAAAACCATCTCGACATAAACGGGAACCGCTAACGAGATTTTTATTGATGGACGGCACATGATGAACGTTCTTCAGACGCACAGTCTTCCCCGAAGTAAACTTCAGATCGACCGTACCAACACCTCGAACGATGGCATGTGACCCATTCCCCATCAGCACGGGTGAAGTCCCTGTTGCCTGGTAAGAAGAAAACATGGAGGCGTCAGCACAAAAATGTACATTGGCACCGGTGTCAATTAACCAATCAGGGGATTGAAATACTGAAAGGATGGTAGGAAAAATACCGTACCCTGATTCCTTCATATCAGTATCACCGATGACAATATTAGCGGATTTGCCGCTCTTCTCATGTTCGCGCTCCTCAAAGCGGTTAGGACACTTCGGAGCCCAGTGATTAGGATCACCGCAGACATGGCAAAGTCCCTTCCCCTTCTTATGAGAATTCTTCTTGAAGTTGGTAGAATGTGATGGCTTGTTCTTTGTATCAAACTTGCCTTTGCCCTGAATTTTGTTCTTATTGTTTTTGAACTTATTAGGCTGGGAGTTCTTCTTCTGTACCATGTGGGCACTAGAACCTCCCTCAACAACTCGAGCACGTGTGTCCTTTGCTCTCGCCTTCTCTTCAACATCAAGAGTACCAATGAGATCCACAACAGAAAACTCCTGTCTCTTGTGTTTCAAGGAAGTAGCAAAATTGTTCCACGAAGGTGGAAGCTTGGCAATGATGCCTCCGGCAACAAATTTGTCCGGCAACACACACTTGAAGTGAAGGAAATATGCCCTAGAGGCAATAATAAAGTTATTATTTATTTCCTTATATCATGATAAATGTTTATTATTCATGCTAGAATTGTATTAACCGGAAACATAATACATGTGTGAATACATAGACAAACTTAGTGTCACTAGTATGCCTCTACTTGACTAGCTCGTTAATCAAAGATGGTTATGTTTCCTGACCATGAACAAAGTGTTGTTATTTGATTAACGAGGTCACATCATTAGTTGAATGATCTGATTGACATGACCCATTCCATTAGCTTAGCACCCGATCGTTTAGTATGTTGCTATTGCTTTCTTCATGACTTATACATGTTCCTATAACTATGAGATTATGCAACTCCCGTTTACCGGAGGAACACTTTGGGTACTACCAGACGTCACAACGTAACTGGGTGATTATAAAGGAGTACTACAGGTGTCTCCAAAGGTACATGTTGGGTTGGCGTATTTCGAGATTAGGTTTTGTCACTCCGATTGTCGGAGAGGTATCTCTGGGCCCTCTCGGTAATGCACATCACATAAGCCTTGCAAGCATTGCAACTAATGAGTTAGTTGCGAGATGATGTATTACAGAACGAGTAAAGAGACTTGCCGGTAACGAGATTGAACTAGGTATTGGATACCGGCGATCGAATCTCGGGCAAGTAACATACCGATGACAAAGGGAACAATGTATGTTGTTATGCGGTCTGACCGATAAAGATCTTCGTAGAATATGTAGGAGCCAATATGGGCATTCAGGTCCCGCTACTGGTTATTGACCGGAGACGTGTCTCGGTCATGTCTACATTGTTCTCGAACCCGTAGGGTCCGCACGCTTAAGGATACGATGACAGTTATATTATGAGTTTATGCATTTTGATGTACCGAAGGTTGTTCGGAGTCCCGGATGTGATCACGGACATGGCGAGGAGTCTCGAAATGGTCGAGACGTAAAGATTGATATATTGGAAGCCTATGTTTGGATATCGGAAGTGTTCCGGGTGAAATCGGGATTTTACCGGAGTACCGGGAGGTTACCGGAACCCCCCGGGAGCCATATGGACCTTAATGGGCTTTAGTGGAAAGGAGAAAGGGGCAGCCCAAGGTGGCTGCGCGCCTCCCCCCTCCCCTAGTCCTATTAGGACTAGGAGAGGTGGCCGGCCCCCCTCTCCCTCTTTCCCCCTCGGAGAATCCTAGTCCAACTAGGAGTGGGGGGGAGTCCTACTCCCGGAAGGAGTAGGACTCCTCCTGCGCCCTCCTCCTGGCCGGCGCCCCCCTCCCCCTTGGCTCCTTTATATACTGAGGCAGAGGCACCCTAGAAACACACAAGTTGATCCACGTGATCTATTCCTTAGCCGTGTGCGGCGCCCCCAGCCACCATAGTCCTCGATAATACTGTAGCGGAGTTTAGGCGAAGCCCTGCTGCTGTAGTACATCAAGATCGTCACCACGCCGTCGTGCTGACGAAACTCTTCCCCGACACTTTGCTGGATCGGAGTCCGGGGATCGTCATCGAGCTGAACGTGTGCTCAAACTCGGAGGTGCCGTAGTTTCGGTACTTGATCGGTTGGATCGTGAAGACGTACGACTACTTCCTTTACGTTGCGTCAACGCTTCCGCAGTCGGTTTGCGTGGGTACGTAGACAATACTCTCCCATCTCGTTGCTATGCATCACATGATCTTGCGTGTGCGTAGGAATTTTTTTGAAATTACTACGAAACCCAACATGAAGTACTCAAGTTCTTTTGCGAGCGACTGTATCTCATGAGCCTGCTGTACAACAGGGCGCTCATCAGTCATCTTGTAGTCATAGAATTGCTCCATGACGTACAACTCGCTGCCGGCGTCCGAGACACCAAACTTGGCCTCGAGCGCAGCCCACATGTCCTTGCTGTTGTCAAACGACATATACGAATCCACAATGGAGTCATCAAGAACACTCAGAAGAGCGCCTTTAAAGAGGGTATCGATCTTCTCAAAAGCTTCCAGCTGTGCTGGATTAAGATCGCCCTCAGGCTTGCCCTTGGTGGCATCATAGCAGCCCATGGTCTGAAACCAGTAGACTGCTCTTGTGCGCCACCTTAAAGGCAGGCGGCTTCAGATGCGCAGCAAAACCACTCGAAGTAAATTGCCTATAATCTGGTTTTTGGAAATAAACTAATCATGCGAACTAGCATAGCAAATGAACATATGACATCTAGGGCACATACTAGAAGCATGAATTCTACCACGATCTCGAGAGACGGGGTTCAACGTGCATAGCTCTGTCCTCGGCTCGGCTCAATCCCGCAACCCGTGGCGTGGCGTGGCGTGGCGTGGCGTGGCGTGGCGAGGCGAGCGAGGAGGAGGAGGAGCGCGTGTAGGTCTTCTTTGTCATGCTCATACAAGTGGTAGAAGAGCTCACCTTATAAAGAGGTGCAACTCTCTCTCAACTTCCGGGGTGGGACTAAACTTTAGCCTCACTCACTCCACTCACATGTGTGCATGAATGGTCCAAGAGAATTTCAGAATTTTAGTTGGGCTTTGGGCCAAAGGCCTACTAGCAAAATTCCAACACATTCCATAATGTATTGCGTCCGCACTTTTCGAGATTTAAGTTCGACTCTAAATTTAGTCAAGAAGACCGACTGTGGCAGGAGCAAAAATAAATTCAGTGGTATAATTTTTGCTCTCGCTGTAGTCGGTCTTAGATCTTCGAAAATGCGGCGCACTACATTATAAAATGGAGGGAATACCATTTTTGAAATCTCGTGTGGCATCTGTTCGTCCACGGTACGGTAATAAAGCACACCATCTCAAGCAGTTCGCTTTGCAACGCGTGATACGTGATGTTGTCTGCTCAGAAAAGAAATTAACTCGATATGTGATGCTGTTAATAAGTGTAGAAGTACTTGTTACCAACCATGCTCCTGCTGGCGTGTTGCCCAACAGTCATTGTTCTACCTACTTTCATGAAATAAGACCACCTATTTTCTTCAATACAGTAATTCAAAAGGAAAAGCTCGGCTACTTTAGCATTGCGGACAGTGATGCCTTCCTATGGTTCCTTGTCAAGCTTCGGATGATGTGGGCCTCGGATCTGCCACCCGGTGGACCAATCGCTCTCACAGGGTCGAAGTCTTGGAAATGGCACCGGTTGGCCTCCGTGCTCCAGCTCTTCAGAGTTCAGAGCATCTCTAACAGAAGTCAATCCTTTTTAACTGAACCCCTAAATACTCCATCCATCTCATAATATAAAAACGTTTTCGACACTAGTTCTTAAATTATTACAGACGCATCACATATATTATGAAACGAAGAAGTAGATTTTAGAGTGAAGTGTGCCCTAAGTTCTTGAACTATTTCAGAGGTGTTTCGTAGATCCTTGAACTATAAAAAGAATGTCATCCAAACTCTCGAAAGCCCTTCAAAGTGCAATAATTGTGTACATACGTGACGCCTTTAAAATAGTGAGGATCAATGTGACACCTCTGAAATAGTTCGAGGACCTGGATGACACACATATTACACTTTAATGACTTGAATGGCGATTTTCATAATTCAAGGACCTATGTGACACCTCTGTAACAATTCAAGGACTTAGAATGCACTTCACTCTAGATGTTACTTACCAAAAATTTGAGGAGAAGTGCTCTTTGCTTCCCAATTTTGAGCAACACAAATCCATTTTCGGTAAAAGAATTCCTCTCCCGCGCCCGTCTCTCTTGCTCGGCCTCGTCCACGCCGATGCCTCCTTTGCTGCCATCCATGCCTCTGGTGACCTCCCACCCCACACTTGCTTCGCATGTCGGTCGTCATGGTCATGAGCTCATCGACGACTTGGGCCACACGATGCCTCATTTCATTAGGGAGGGAACCGTCGGGGGAGCTAAAAGTTGTAGATCACCGATGCTTGGGCTTTACGTCGGAGGAGCTGAGGGTCATGATCCTTGGTTCTCATCAGGAAGGAATCCATCAGGGTAAACTAGTGCACGGTCCATTGACGAAGTGTGTCGCGACTCTTTGAGTGTTTGCCTATCAATGCCTGACAGATGCCATCGATGAGTACGTCTGCATTGGGGAAAAATACAATCCTCGAGTGGGTTAGAAAATACACACAAACCGTGATCGTGATCTTCAGAACGAAGTATTTGAGGGCACCCAATGATGAAGACACCAAGAGGTCCATGGGTCTCAGTGAAGAACAAGGATGGCCCAGGATACTTGGACCAATTTATTGCATGCATTAGACATGGAAGAATTGTCCCACGGGTTGAAATGGTCGGTACAAAGGGCATTGCAAATATCCAACCATCATGCTTGAAATAGTTGCATCAGAGAACATATATGGATTTGGGATTTGTACTTTGGGTTGTGTGGCTCTCATAATAATTTTAATGTCATTTCAAGATCACCAATGTTTGAAAGGCATGTCACTGGAGATGCTCCACCTTGCAACTATGTTGTCAATGGCCTCACAACTATGTCATTAATTATCTTAATTTAGAGGTTCTCGCAACGCATCGAAGGATCGAGAATCGAGAAGTTCATCACCAACTTCAAGATGATCTTGTTTAGCACCTTAGGCACTTCCTAGTGCTTGATTCTTGTGTTTTATCATGTTGTATTTGGATTATTACTTCATATAAACCCTTTGATATGTTTGAAGTTGAATAATCACATTTGAATTTTAAATGTTGTTGAATTGTGTGCATTTAAATTATCAAGTTTCGGATCAAATATGTGTGCAAATATCTAGTTGAAATGGAATATGCAAATTAAATGATGGAAACTTTGGAAAAGTTTTTTTAATGAGTAAAGAATTTGGCAAATCGAGTTTGCCTTTCGGGCTCCAATTCTCCTCGAGTTTGTTGATCCAGCATCTCCTTATGACAGTGAGGCTAGGGTTTATAGTCGTGCGTACGTGCCCATGAGATTTGATGTTAGTTTCTTCACATCTATTCAAGGTTTCAACATTGACGACTGCGACTCCAGGGTGCTGATCCTTAGGGGCACATGCACGAAGACTTCTCAGCTATCACCGATAAGGTCAAGCCGGCTCCGATAAGGGAGCAAAGACAATAGCGCATTGGCAGCTCATTCTGATGGCGATGGTGGTGGTTCGGTACTCTCGAGGTCTCGATGTAACTTTTATTATGTTTGAGTTATTTGTAATGAAGATTTATAATAAAGTTGAATCTTTTTAAAAAAAGTATGCTTCAGGGGGCTCTTTTAACCTTGGATTTGAGAAGGCATTTAGGGCATCTCTAGGCGATCCCTATTTTCCTCTGAATTTTGGTCGTTTCTAGCCGATGCCCCAAACTTAGCGGGGTAACTTTTTTTGACAAATTCATTTCAATCTCAACCACTGAAATAAACTTCTCTTGTAAGATTTTATTTTATTGAACGACATGTTGGTACACCTGGGTACCTACTTCACCATTCTTCGCTAAGAGAACCGATTCAAAGAAAACTACAAGAACAATTACACACTTTAATAATCCAACTTCCATAACTGCTCCCACTAATTGGATTAATACTTTCTCTATATCTTCATTGTCTATATTGTTGGTTTTCTCAATTGGCTTCTCAAGCTTGCACACTTATGTCTTCTTTGCTTCCACACAATTGGACATTGCATTGTCTCTAGTCTCATCTCTAGTCTCTAATCTTGCAAGCAGTGCACGAACATCTAGCAAATTTCTCGCTATCAACGGATTGATGTACTCTTCTTCCCAATATTGAAATTTACATCCATCATATACACAATTTTGAGCAAACAATAAGTTACAAATTGCCGCGAATCCAAAGAACAACCATATAAACAAGCACTCACCCCATCCTTTTTCGCACTTGAAAAACACCCATCCGAGATCTATCGACGTGCTTGAAACTCGGGCAAGGGGATTTGGTCTCCGACAAATCCATCCAAAACGCGACGGCGGCTAGGATACGTCGAATCGGCCTCCAACGGCGAAGGCCGTAGATCTGCCAATTTAGATGTCACCATTGACGAGAGAGGACCAAATTCGGATGGAGGAGGAGCGCAGCGGGTCCTACGGGGATTGGCGGTGGCGCATGGTGGCTGGCGGAAGCTGGAGAGGAGGCGCCGGAGTAGATGCAGCTAGGGGTGGGGTGGGCGAGGCCGAGGGAAGAGAGGTCTTATTTTTGCTTGGAAGGGTGGGCGACCGAGTAAAAATAGGAGCGTGTAGTGCACATGAGCAAACTTTTTATTCCCTCCCATACGAGGGTTGAGAGGGCAAATCTACTTGATTTTTCTGTTGCGTAGTTGCATACGAATTAGTTACGGTGACTTTGTCAATTTCAAGATAATATGCCGGCTTAATCTTTCGGAGATGCTCATGTATGTGTGTGTTCATAAGGATGAATGTACACTCGTATATATGAGCGCCTGCGTGTATACTGTATTTTAAATATGCGGTGACAAATCACACAATCCGTGTCAGCTGATATAAGTATCGTTGAACGGTGGACCGAGCGATTATATATTGGTGAAGCATGTGATGCGCGAGCCGTAACCGACGGCTAACGCACGCGTATATGCCAATAGGTACGGCACACCGTACACCTACAAACACACGCACGCGCAAAAATCTTGAGTGAAGATGCAGTAGGTTGCCCTGCAGCCGCGCCTACGGAGGTCCAGCGGAGAGTACCTTGCATAGTTGCATTGCTATTCTGTAAGATCACAAACGAGCGATTTGAACCGTGGTTTGTTTGATAAGTTCAGCTGGCCTGGCCATTATATTATATTTTTATACGCCGGTTTGGTGTGTGTGCACTCCTAAGCAACATTACAGTAATATTAAAGTTGCGATAATTAATTTGAATCGGAGGGGTTATTAGGTTTCTTTTTGTCCTCGACACCGACTGCGAGCAGTGCCGTTGGAACGACTTCGGTCACCCCATCGATGGCACCCAGCTGCCGAATTAACGTTAGCAAGACAAAGATCTCCATGGTATACGCGAATTCTCTATTGCTGTTCCCTTCCTTGAAGTTGGTCCACCGATACTTGTCGTAAACAAGCACTTGATCCTGCTGCTGTGTTGGGTTGAGAGCACAAATCTACTCCGGTTCGTTGAGTCAGCGTGTATACCCCTGTCTGCCAAATGTTTGTTTGGTGTTCGGTCCATGACGCCGACGGCGGGCAGTGCCGCACCGAACCGCCTAGCACAACTACACAGGTGCGTGCGTACGCGGCTGACGCCGACAGAGGCTGTAGTCGTCGTATCGTCCATGCCATCGCCAGCCAGGCCAGCTAGTGCCGACCGTCTGACGACCACCGTTTTGTTTCCATTGGCAGGAGAACAGACGAGCACCGCTCCGTGCAGGTTGCCATCGCGAGCGGCGCGCGCAGTCCCCGGGTGAGGTGTCGTGCCCGCAGCTGCACGGCGCCACGCCGCGCGAGCGCCACCCGGGTACGGCGCGCTGTGTCCCCGTTCACAATGGACCGCGCCGTGAGCATGCCTGCTGCGTCCATACCTGTCGGGCAACGCGGCATGCACGATTCATAATCAGATGGATGTGAAGCACTTTATTCCCTGATTCAATGGCTGGATGTAGAGTGTCGTTCATGCATCGTCCAAAAACGTCGTGTGTATAGCAGCTCTCTTTTCTTTATGAGGGTACGCGACTACACGGGAGCCATAAGCGAGACATATCTCTAGTGGACCGGCCCAGTTCCGTGCTCTCTGCGAGTAACCTTTTTGTGTTTTTATTCTTCGGCTTTCTGCATTTTACTTTATTTTTCTCCTTTTTCTTAGTGTTTTATTCTTTTTTCTTCAGTTTTATTCGATGTTTATTTTTCCATTTTTTCAACGCATTTTTCAATAAAAGGGCTCTTTATTACATTAAAGGTTTAAGCAATAATTTTTTTTCAACACGTGTACATATTTTTCATGCACATGGTGTATTTTTCATATACATCAGCAACTTTTCTTTATACACATTTAATATTTCTCAAATACATGATTAACTATTATTTCATACACACTATACATTTTTGTATACAACTAAAACTTTTCGATGCACATTTAGCATTTCTTCTACACGAGCTTTTGTTTAACAACTTACAAAATGTCATGCGGATGTGGGCCCCTGTTCTGTTTCACAGAGCTATAGCTACATGACACTACGGAGGCCTCTACATGACCCGTTAGTATCTTTTGTTTGTTTTGTTGGGTTGTTGCTCGTCTATTCCATTCTCATGTTCCCTTAGAAGATATATATTTTTATCTTATGTTTCCCTTTGGTTCTTTTTTTTAAAAAAAAATATTTTATTTCTTTACAGCATTTCTCAATATGTTTATATTGTATTTTTGAAAGGTTCATTACATACTCTAAAAACAAATTCAATTTTTTTTGAAAAATGTGTACCATGCATTAAGAAATTTTGTGTGGCTTATTTTACTTTAAAAATGTTCTTCATGTAGTTAAAAAGTATTCAGCCTGTATACTTGCAAATTTCAGCACGTATAAAAATTTGTTCTCCGTGCATCTGGAAATTATTCATCATGTATTTTCAAAAAGTTTATGTTTTGAAATGTTCATATTTTTAGTTTATTTTATATTTTCTCTTTTTATTTTTATGTTTTCAATGTAAAAACAAATATAATGTTTTTATATTTCTCCAACACTTTTAAATTTATATAATTATCTTTTGGGAATACGTGAATGCTTTTTATGAAAAATAAATTTAGAACATGCGAACACTTTTTGATTGCATGTACATTTGTTAGACATGTGAAAACTTTTTTCACTACATGAACATTTTTCAAATACATGATGAATATGTTTTTACATCACAATTTCTTTTTACTGAACCTATGAACATATTTGAATCCACGTTATTACTTTTGTAATTACACATGAGCAATTTCGTAATACACATAAACATATTTTAAATACAGGATGAACATTTTTTAAGTACACATTTTCCATACGTGTGAACATTTAACTGCATATGAACGGAAATTTAGTTTTATGGGAACATTTTTATTGAGTCATGCAAGCATTTTATATATGTATGTGAATACTTTTTTATGCGGCATGGGAGATAGTCATTATTTTATTTATGCACAGAAAAAGTTTTGTGTCACCAGAATAATTTTCTCGCACCCGCAAAAAAAGAAGAATAATTTTCTCGGACATATGAACATTTATTTTTTATATAGGTTAAGATTTTTCATATGATTTACCCTAAAAAATCCATATAATTTTGGTTCAGCTGAAAACAATATTTTATGTTAATTACGTCTTGTTTTTTGACTCTAGCTGTGGAGATTGTGATTTTATATGATTTTATTTTTAACCGAAGGCCACATATACATACACACCTTTTATCATAGGGCGAAGCTAGGCGTCGCGACTGACCCATCGGTCGCGTAACAGCCATCCGAATGGAGTGACCACAGGCGCACTATTGGTCCTCTCCTACCCGCAAAGGGTCAACCTGTGCACCCCCGCCCCAAGCTCGCCACACTACCCCACACAAAGCTCGCCATGCTCCCCCGGCACACCCCGCACTGAACTTTGCCATGCTCTCCACGGCCCCACCCGATGACCTCGTTGCTTGCCGACCTGCGCCCCTCGCCCCGCAACCAGTGCAAGGTAGCGTCGCTCACGCATCGACGTTCCACTTCTCCAGTTGCAGCATTTGGGTTCAAGAGCAGCTCCGTCATTGTGGTAGAACGTTTCACCGGTGGTTGCAACAAAAGACCCTTACCTGCTCGCCGCGAGTGATGTCGTTGTCCCCGCTCGACTAGCCACTTGGAGCACGCCAATTGCGGGTTTGCTGGTTCCAACAAACATGGATGCCGTTTCTAGTATTCGTTGCCACAACCGCTGTCAAAATAATGTCGGTGCTTGCGTAAGGAGTCCGTCGGGGGTCATGGTGAATGGACAATTCAAAAAGACAGTCAAAATTTATGCAATCCGAACAATGATATTTTTTGATATTTTTACATCAAAAGGATGGAATTTAACAAAGTTTGACTAAACTAATTATTGCAAACTAAACTTAACGAGGTGCCAGAAAATGACCTCGTAGGCTTGACCTCCAAGGACGTCGACACCTTCGTCGTTGCCGCCGCCATCGTTGTCGTCCTTAAAGCTGTGATAGGCCACCAAGGGGTCACAACAACCCTGTTTGGCCATCTCTGCGCGCTCACGATGCAATTGCTTGGCTGTTGCCTCCGCCTGACATGTCGCGTTCGCACGACGGCGATGGCCGGCTGCAAACACACTCTTGCCCTTGACACTTGGTGCGGCGAGGGCATGAGCGACGTGCTTAGACTCCGCCGATCCTGCTTTCAGGAGCTGGTTGCCGATCTGTCGCCGACGAATGGCGGACTTCTGCGCAGTGGTCCTGAACTAATCCTCGGCCTAGGCGGAGTACATGGGAAGAACGACGAAGGCGGACGGGGTCTCAACGTCGAGTCGAGGAGCTAAAACCCTAACACAAAGAGAAGTTTTTTGTGGCACAAGTATATTTTTGTTCTTCCACCGTGTGTAAAGTATAGATACTCCCTTTGTAAACTAATATAAAAGCGTTTAGATCACTATTTTAGTATTCTAAACGCTCTTATATTAGTTTACGGAGATAATAAAAAAAATCTACAATACCAAATAAATACAACTTGAAATATTTTATGATGTATCTAAATATATTTGATTTGATATTGTGAAATTTGGTTAAATTTTAGAAAATACAACTTAGGACAAATCTTTCATGTGAAAGTAGAAAGACGAGAAGAGCAACGACACGACTCGCGATATGACATCTGAAAACTGAGCTGTGAACATTCTCGTCGACCTCCAATCACTTGGCCTGGCCCAAATCATTGTAGCACAAGCAGTCAAGCAGCCCACATTTCTCTCTAAAAAAAAAGCTTATGCCCCCATCTCCGCCACGTCACCGATCCGCACCACCAGCCTCCCACCGCATCCCACCTTCCGATCGCAATCCAACGGCCGAACTCCAGCATCCCACGGATCGACCCAGCAGAGAGCAGAGACCTCCCGCCTCCAACTCCCGAAAATTTCGGGGCTTCCCTCGCAACCCCACCCCATATAAAGCCGTCACCTCCGATTCCCCAATCCATCCCAAGCTTCAACATCCACACGAGTCCTTCTTCTCTCAAACAAAAACAAATCCAGCGACGATGTCCGGGCGCGGCAAGGGCGGCAAGGGGCTGGGAAAGGGCGGCGCCAAGCGCCACCGGAAGGTCCTCCGCGACAACATCCAGGGCATCACCAAGCCGGCGATCCGGAGGCTGGCCAGGAGGGGCGGCGTGAAGCGCATCTCCGGCCTCATCTACGAGGAGACCCGCGGCGTCCTCAAGATCTTCCTCGAGAACGTCATCCGCGACGCCGTCACCTACACCGAGCACGCCCGCCGCAAGACCGTCACCGCCATGGACGTCGTCTATGCCCTCAAGCGCCAGGGCCGCACCCTCTACGGCTTCGGAGGCTAGATTCGTCTAGTGGTGCCAGTAGTGGGGCAACTTCCTCGTTTGCTCTGTGTCATGTGTTGTGTGGTAGATGGGGTTTACTGCTTTGGCGTGCGTCGTTGTGCTCTGTCTTGGGTTCAGTAGGCTGTGTAATACCCAAAGTATGTTGTGTTCAATGAAATCAGTTCAATTCTAAATCATGACGAAATGCTTCACTGTTGAATTTGTGTTTTGCTTTTCTAAGACTGGCTGATTTGATTTCTCTGTTTAGATTGTATGGCTGCACTGAATATGTCTTCTATTTGTTCAAGTATTTGAATCTCGTCGCTTCTCATTTTAGATCGTATAGCCGTACGGGATCGCCCTTTCATTTGCAAATGTATTTGGCACTCCTTGCAATCTGTACAAGAGATGCTATCCTTCCTCAGGTAAGCTCATCGTCCATCTTTTGGTTTGGCTTCACTGCGGAATCAACTGTCAACTTTTCTGTTGTTTTCAGTGGTATGGATACTAAAAGGTAGAGTTGGCATTCTGTTTCTGAACGCTACATCAATCCTTTGGAGCAACTATCAGAGTTGATATGGTACATACAAAATTAACAACTGCCTCTAATACTGACTATCTGAGGCTCTGCGTTGAACAATTTGTCTTCATCCTAATAATTGTATAGTAGAGATTATATTCTTTTCCTAAAAAAAATCTTGTTTCTCACTGGGATTTATAGTGCAACCAGCTCATAGGTTGCTTCTCTTTTCTTTTTGAGAAATTGTAAGGTGCCATCTGGAGCAGGGATTGTTTGTGTTTTGCCAAATTTGCTTGTGACGAAACATCGCTAGTCTACTCGACATGGTCAAGGCAAGTGGTCTTGCGGGTCGCGGCACCTAGCTGGTAGGAGTGTTGAGTCCTAACTGCCAGCACCAAACTTTGTTTCTATCAAATGCACAAAGATACAACGCTTTTGAGGTTTTTTCAAATAATTCCTTTTACTGCCAAATCTCCGATCTTTTGGTACATCGTTGAAATTGGTCGTTGTAGTGCCGTCACTTTGAGGTGAGTTTAGACAACACCGGCTTGCGCCATCTAAGGTGTGCCATATATGGCCCGAGCTGCGGCCCATCGAGAGCGTTCTAGACATGGTTCTTTAAATCTTCATTGATTAAGCTAAAAAGCTCATCACTAATGTGACATCGTCAACGTTGTCAATAGGACCATTGAGGGCATGGCCAACGCGTTGCCCCGCCCATGTACTAGCTCGGTCAATTGATGTGTTGGCATAAAAGCCATAGCCTCAAGACCAAAGGTGGATCTTGCAGAGGCTGCATCCTTAGCAGAAAAAGTGTGATATGGCCTATTTGATCTGCAACAATAGGAAAAACAAATGATTCTTTTCAAGAGGTATGAGTGAATGTGAAAATTCATATGGAATGTAGCACAAAGGAATCCTTACGAAAGATTCTTATAGGATTCAATCCTATGAATCAAACAAACAACATAGGAACATTTCCCAAACATTCTAATCTTCTAGAATTCCTATGAAAATCTTTTGAATCAAAGGAGCCCTGAAATGGAGAACAAGGCAAGAGAGAAAGGTTGAACGTGTCTGACAACATGGGAAAGAGAAAATGAGTAAGAAGATGACATCATAGGGAGTAGCTCTCCTTGGGTGACTGTGGTACAAACCAATACATTCATTCAATTTTATCTATGTGAACAACTTGAGACCAGACCATTCAGCTGCGTCCATAACTCATGCCCTAAGAAGGAGCTCTTTCATAGAGAGCGAATTGATGCCACTTTTATGTATGACACGGACGCCATTGTGGCTTTCTTCCCCGATTTAATAAACTCAACATTGTGGATCGTAATGATGCAGAGGCTAGAGGTTGTGTTTATTCCAAAATAATAACAAGGAAACATGTCAATGACAACCAACAATCTGAGGTACTTTTGCTCTCTCGACCGTTTACCACATTAAGATAGCTTTATTTTTCTCTCATGAAAATCTTGCTAACAACCATTGGCAGAGCGTCAGCGGGACCAGCGGGGGCTTCGATCCCTCTTCCAAGAGAAATATTGCAAAGATGAGCTCCTGTTAAGCTTAATCTCCCTGCTAATCTCCTGGCCTCTCTAGTCTCTCTAGCTTTTTTGGCCCCTCCTTGAATTTCATTCAGGCTCTGCTAACAACCAAGGAGCTAAAACGAGTTAATATATTGGAATCTGCCAAAGTTTAGCCAGAGAGCAAAACAGGGTGCACACTTTGCTGCCATCTCCCTCATTTATTTGTTCTCAACAGATGACATTGGCCGCGAGCCTAGACACACGTTAAGATTTACTCCCTCCGATCCATATTAACTGTCGCTGATTTAGTGCAAAGGCACTAAATCAATGATAATTAATGTGGATACGAGGGAATATTAAGCATCTCTATAACACACCTAGTTCTATTCTTTTTAGGACTTCGAACATTTTTCACCCCCCCATGAAACCTTAGGAGCTACGGCGGTGACATCGATCTACCTCCTCCTCGGCGAGATATTAGACCCTCTCTCCCTCAAACCGCTACTTCGACGATAGGAGGGGACAAGGACCCCTTTTCGACTAGTGGTGGTAGGGTTAGGTTTTTGTCCCAACTTCGGCGGTGACACGCCGGGGTCGTCGATGACATGAAACGCGTCATTTCTGTTTTGTCCTCATTTCAATGGTGCTTCCTCGTATCATTGGTAGAAACATGGAGGATGGTATGTCTCCATGTCGAATTGTCCGGGTTGAGTTTCTGCTTTGTAGATTTGTCCAATTTCAGCAACAAAATCGGGTCCTTGTTTCTGTGCACCTTTTGCATAACGTTCTTGACATGCTGGAAATTGTCCTGGATCGATTGTTTTTTTACGAAGGCCCTTTGCGAGCAGGGGACAACAACTTACAAATAATCTTTGCGATAGAATGCATAAGACTGATTGGTCGAAAATCTTTCACTCTTGTAGCATCAACATACTTGGGCAGAAGGATAATGTGTGTAGAATTCAACATGCCCCACCTATTCCCACACAAAGGGAATAAGTTCTCGAAGGTACATATAGGATCCTCTTTGATGAAACTCCAACAATGCTTGAAAAAGTCAACTGTGTATCCATCCGGGGCCCGTGTTTTGTTGGAGGGAAGATCAAAATCTACAATCTTGATTTATTCCTTTGTGAAAGGCACATCCAGAGAACATAGACAACAACAACATTTGGCCCGAAACGCGAGCAACGACGACAGTCACGACATTGCTTGATCTGGTATCATTTTTTGGGTAAGGGATTATTTAGCATTGACCTTTTAAGTTTTTGGTTTTGTCGAAGTTTCCTCCTTGTTTCCTTCTTTGTAATGATTTGTTATTGCCCCATATCATGGTCTGCCCTTTCTTTATTATTTTCATAGTTGTTTTATAAGAGTTGATTTTGAGTATTTATGAGAATGAAAAGGCGAATCATTGTTGTGCTTACTGTAGTTAATATGGAATTAGGAAAGAATATGAACTATTTGTTATATCATACATTTGTTATGCTCAGGAGTGTATATATAAATTCTTGATGTTGCAAATACAATTGGCATAGTGTTGAGAATACGAATAACATATTGTGAAAACTACAAAAATAAACAAATCATAATTGTTTCTATTGTATGTGTGCATATAAGAGGTAATCTCATCATTATTACGTAAGATGTGAGATGGATCAAATCTATTCCATTCTATCTCTCCAAGTAAATACTACTACCATGTAAGATCATCTCCAACCGGATTCCCCGCTCCCCCCATAAACATCTGGGCGGACAACCTGAACACCACTTGGACCAAAAACAACCACCCAACAGGACCCCCAAACGGAGCTCATATGTCCGGGCTGTCTGGCACCCCTAAACCTATCCCACATGTAGGTGCGGATTTGGGGCCGATCCGATGCACCAGACACGCGCGCCACATCAGATCCAGCAGGCCAGACCCACTTCAAATACCTCTTAATCGTCCCCAACACTCGCTCGACTCCGTCTCCACGTAGCTGTGCAACTGTTCCCAACCCACAGTGTCGCCACCGTTGCCTCCCGTCCTTCTAGGATGTCCTTTGTCATCCCAGATGCGGTCGCCGCCCGTACTACGCCCTGGTATTTCCTAGTCCGCCAAACATACACCTCTCCCGCCATGTGTTCGATGAAATGTCAGAGCGGGGTTTTAGCTTATTTTGATCATTTTTACGCAAGCAATGGATTCGTCGAATGAAGAGTTTGATTACAATGAGCTCGATGAATTCATGTTCAAGGAGCTCACTGATTCGTTGGATTCGGATGTCGATGATGACGGAGATGGTGACATGATGATGATGATGAGTATTCAGGAAGAAATGCAGAAGAAAGAGGAGCATATTCTCAACTTCAAGGGTTCGATAAAATGTGGGACATTATGCTTTCCTATGCATAAATGCATGACTGCTTTGAGGATGCTTCCATATGGTACAACCGGAGATGTCGTTGATGAGATTGTCCGGATGGGAAAGAGCACATGCATTGACGCAAAGTGACATTCACCTATGATGCGGTGAAGGTGTTTGGATCAGAGTTCCTAAGAGAACTGATGACCCACAAGTATAGGAGATCAATCGTAGTTCTTTCAATAAGTAAGAGTGTCAAACACAACAGGAGCAGAAGAAATGGCAAGTGGTTTTCAGCATGTAGTAATAATTTTTCCTTATCAATTACCACTTTCCAAGAGCGCTTCACTCCCCGACAACGGCGCCAAAAAAGAGTCTTGATGACCCACAAGTATAGGGGATCAATCGTAGTCCTTTCGATAAATAAGAATGTTGAACCCAACGAGGAGCAGAAGGAAATTACAAGTGATTTTCAGCAAGGTAATCTCTGCAAGCATTGAAATTGTCGGTAACGAGTAGTTTGATAGCAAGCTAATTTGTAACAAGCAAGTAACGTTAATGGTAAATAAAGTGCAGCAAGGTAACCCAATCCTTTTGTGGAAAAGGACATGCCAAAATGGTCTCTTATAATAAGCAAATCGTTCTTGAGAGTACACCAAAATTTTATCTAGTCACTTTCATCATGTTAGTTTGTTTCCTGTTCGCTACTTTAATAATTTGATATGTGGGTGGAGCGGTGCTTGGGTGCTGTTTTTAGTTGAACAAACCTCCCACTTATGATTAACCTGTAACGCCCAATATGCGACTATAATCCATATGTGTCGAGGCACGACTTGGGGCATAAGCGCATATTGGTATGGTCGCAAGAGTGGTTGTATCTTTGCTCATCTCATGCACTGGATAGATAGAATACGAGCTTTGGCTTACAATCGCCACAATGTCACACAATATCATCAAGGGATGAAATCAAACGAATAAAAGACAACCACCCAAGCTATTGAAGGAAATATGCCCTAGAGGCAATAATAAAGTTATTATTTATTTCCTTATATCATGATAAATGTTTATTATTCATACTAGAATTGTATTAACCGGAAACATAATACTTGTGTGAATACATAGACAAACAGAGTGTCACTAGTATGCCTCTACTTGACTAGCTCGTTGATCAAAGATGGTTATGTTTCCTAGCCATTGACATGAGTTTTCATTTGATTAATGGGATCACATCATTAGGAGAATGATGTGATTGACTTAACCCATTCCGTTAGCTTAGCACTTGATCGTTTAGTATGTTGCTATTGCTTTCTTCATGACTTATACATGTTCCTATGACTATGATATTTATGCAACTCCCGTTTACCGGAGGAACACTTTATGTGCTACCAAACGTCACAACATAACTGGATGATTATAAAGGTGCTCTACAGGTGTCTTCGAAGGTACTTGTTGGGTTGGCGTATTTCGAGATTAGGATTTGTCACTCTGATTGTCGGAGAGGTAGCCCACTCGGTAATGCACATCACTTAAGCCTTGCAAGCATTGCAACTAATGAGTTAGTTGCGGGATGATGTATTACGGAACGAGTAAAGAGACTTGCCGGTAATGAGATTGAACTAGGTATTGAGATACTAACGATCGAATCTCGGGCAAGTAACATACCGATGACAAAGGGAACAACATATGTTGTTATGCGGTCTGACCGATAAAGATCTTCATAGAATATGTGGGAGCCAATATGAGCATCCAGGTTCCGCTATTGGTTATTGACCGGAGACGTGTCTCAGTCATGTCTACATAGTTCTCGAACCCGTAGGGTCAGCACGCTTAAAGTTTCGATGACAGTTATATTATGAGTTCATGATTTTTGATGTACCGACGGTTATTCGGAGTCCCGGATGTGATCACGGACATGACGAGGAGTCTCGAAATGGTCGAGACATGAAGATTGATATATTGGATGCCTATATTGGGATATCGAAAGTGTTCCGGGTGAAATCGGGATTTTACCGGAGTACCGAGGGGTTACCGGAACCCCCGGGGGCTTAATGGGCCATAGTGGGCCTTTGTGGAGAAGAGGAGAGGCGGCCAGGGCAGGGCCGCGCGCCCCTCCCCCCTAGTCTGAATAGGACAAGGAGAGGGGGGCGGCGCCCCCCTTTCTTTCCTCTCTCCCTCCTCTTTCCCCCTCCACTCCTAATCCAACAAGGAAAAGGGAGGGAGTCCTACTCCCGGTGGGAGTAGGACTCCTCCTGGCGCGCCCCTCCTGGCCGGACGCATCTCCCCCTTGCTCCTTTATATACGGGGGCAGGGGGCACCCTAGAGACACAACAATTGATCGTTTGATCTTTTTAGCCGTGTGCGGTGCCCCCCTCCACCATAGTCCACCTCGATAATACTATAGCGGTGCTTAGGCGAAGCCCTGCGTCGGTAGAACATCATCATCGTCACCACGCCGTCATGCTGACGAAACTCTCCCTCAACACTTGGCTGGATCGGAGTTCGAGGGACGTCATCGGGCTGAACGTGTGGTGAACTCGGAGGTGCCGTGCGTTCGGTACTTGATCGGTTGGATCGTGAAGACGTACGACTACATCAACCGCGTTGTGCTAACGCTTTCGCTTTCGGTCTACGTGGGTACGTGGACAAAATTCTTCCCTCTCGTTGCTATGCACCACCATGATCTTGCGTGTGCGTAGGAATTTTTTTGAAATTACTACGTTCCCCAACAGTGGTATCAGGGCCAGGTTTTATGCATAGATGTCATATGCATGAGTAGAACACAAGTGAGTTGTGGGTGATATAAGTCATACTGCTTACCAGCATGTCATACTTTGGTTCGGCAGTATTGTTTGATGAAGCGACCCGGACCGACATTACGCGTACGCTTACGCGAGACTGGTTCTACCGACGTGCTTTGCACACAGGTGGCTGGCGGGTGTCAGTTTCTCCAACTTTAGTTGAACCGAGTGTGGCTACGCCCGGTCCTTGCGAAGGTTAAAACAACACCAACTTGACAAACTATCATTGTGGTTTTGATGCGTAGGTAAGAACGGTTCTTGCTAAGCCCAGTAGTAGCCACGTAAAACTTGCAACAACAAAGTAGAGGACGTCTAACTTGTTTTTGCAGGGCATGTTGTGATGTGATATGGTCAAGACATGATGCTAAATTTTATTGTATGAGATGATCATGTTTTGTAACCGAGTTATCGCCAACTATCAGGAGCAATATGGTTGTCGCTTTATTGTATGCAATGCAATCGCCCTGTAATTGCTTTACTTTATCACTAAGCGGTAGCGATAGTCGTAGAAGCAATAGTCGGCGAGACGACAACGATGCTACGATGGAGATCAAGGTGTCGCGCCGGTGATGATGGTTATCATGACGGTGCTTCGGAGATGGAGATCACAAGCACAAGATGATGATGACCATATCATATCACTTATATTGATTGCATGTGATGTTTATCTTTTATGCATATTATTTTGCTTTGATTGATGGTAGCATTATAAGATGATCTCTCACTAAATTTCAAGATAAAAGTGTTCTCCCTGAGTATGCACCGTTGCCAAAGTTCGTCGTGCCCAGACACCACGTGATGATCGGGTGTGATAAGCTCTACATCCATCTACAACGGGTGCAAGCCAGTTTTGCACACGCAGAATACTCAGGTTAAACTTGACGAGCCTAGCATATGCAAATATGGCCTCGGAACACTGAGACCGAAAGGTCGAGCGTGAATCATATAGTAGATATGATCAACATAGTGATGTTCACCATTGAAAACTACTCCATTTCACGTGATGATCGGTTATGGTTTAGTTGATTTGGATCACGTGATCACTTAGATGATTAGAGGGATGTCTATCTAAGTGGGAGTTCTTAAGTAATATGATTAATTGAACTTAAATTTATCATGAACTTAGTACCTGATAGTATCTTGCTTGTCTATGTTGATTGTAGATAGATGGCCCGTGCTGTTGTTCCATTGAATTTTAATGCGTTCCTTGAGAAAGCAAAGTTGAAAGATGATGGTAGCAATTACACGGACTGGGTCCGTAACTTGAGGATTATCCTCATTGCTGCACAGAAGAGTTACGTCCTGGAAGCACCGCTAGGTGTGATAACCCACAAGTATAGGGGATCGCAACAGCTTTCGAGGGTAGAGTATTCTACCCAAATTTATTGATTCGACACAAGGGGAGCCAAAGAATATTCTCAAGTATTAGCAGCTGAGCTGTCAATTCAACCACACCTGGAAACTTAGTATCTCCAGCAAAGTGTTTAGTAGCAAAGTAATATGATAGTGGTGGTAGCGGCAACGAAAGTAAAGACAGCAAAAATAATGTTTTTGGTATTTTGTAGTGATTGTAACAGTAGCAGCGGGAAAGTAAATAAGCGTAAACCAGTATATGGAAAACTCGTAGGCACCGGATCAGTGATGGATAATTATGCCGGATGCGGTTCATCATGTAACAGTCATAACATAGGGTGACACAGAACTAGCTCCAATTCATCAATGTAATGTAGGCATGTATTCCGTATATAGTCATACGTGCTTATGGAAAAGAACTTGCATGGCATCTTTTGTCCTACCCTCCCGTGGCAGCGGGGTCCTATTGGAAACTAAGGGATATTTAGGGCTCCTTTTAATAGAGAACCGGAACAAAGCATTAGCACATAGTGAATACATGAACTCCTCAAACTATGGTCATCACCGGGAGTGGTCCCGATTATTGTCACTTCGGGGTTGCCGGATCATAACACATAGTAGGTGACTATAGACTTGCAAGATAGGATCAAGAACTCACATATATTCATGAAAACATAATAGGTTCAGATCTGAAATCATAGCACTCGGGCCCTAGTGACGAGCATTAAGCATAGCAAAGTCATAGCAACATCAATCTCAGAACATAATGGATACTAGGGATCAAACCCTAACAAAACTAACTCGATTACATGATAAATCTCATCCAACCCATCACCGTCCAGCAAGCCTATGATGGAATTACTCACGCACGGCGGTGAGCATCATGAAATTGGCGATGGAGGATGGTTGATGATGACGACGGTGACGAATCCCCCTCTCCGGAGCCCCGAACGGACTCCAGATCAGCCCTCCCGAGAGGTTTTAGGGCTTGGCGGCGGCTCCGTATCGTAAAATGCGATGATCTCTTCTCTCTTATTTTTTTCTCTCCGAAAGCAAATATATAGACTTGGAGTTGGCGTCGGAGGGCATCCAGGGGGCCCACGAGGTAGGGGGGCGCGCCCTAGGGGGGGCGCCCCCCACCCTCATGAGAAGGGTGTGGGCCTCCTGGTCTTCATCTTTGGCGAGGATTTTTTATTATTTTTTCTAAGATGTTCTGTGGAGTTTCAGGCCATTCCGAGAATATTTGTTTTCTGCACATAAAACAACACCATGGCAATTCTGTTGAAAACAGCGTTAGTCCGGGTTAGTTCCATTCAAATCATACAAGTTAGAGTCCAAAACAAGGGCAAAAGTGTTTGGAAAAGTAGATACGACGGAGACGTATCAACTCCCCCAAGCTTAAACCCTTGCTTGTCCTCAAGCAGTTCAGTTGAAAAACTGAAAGAAAGAAAGAAAAACTTTTACAAACTCTGTTTGCTCTTGTTGTTGTAACTATGTCAAACCAGCATTCAAGTTTTCAGCATAGATCATAACTAACCACATTTGCAATAATTCTCAGGTCTCATGATTACTCATATCAATAACACAATCAACTAGCAAGTCATAATAATAAATCTCGGACAACAACACTTTCTCAAAACAATCATAATATGATATAACAAGATGGTATCTCGCTAGCCCTTTCTGAGACCGCAAAACATAAATGCAGAGCACCTTTAAAGATCAAGGACTGACTAGACATTGTAATTCATGGTAAAAGAGATCCAATCATAGTCATACCCAATATAAATTAACAATGATGAATGCAAATGACAGCTGTGCTCTCCAGCTAGTGCTTTTTAATAAGAGGGTGATGACTCAGCATAAAAGTAAATAGATAGGCCCTTCGCAGAGGGAAGCAGGGATTTGTAGAGGTGCCAGAGCTCGGTTTTGAAATAGAGATAAATTGTATTTTGAGCGGTATACTTTCATTGTCAACGTAACAACTAAGAGATGGCGATATCTTCCATGCTAAACACATTATAGGCGGTTCCCAAACAGAATGGTAAAGTTTATACTCCCCCTCCACCAACAAGCATCAATCCATGGCTTGCTCAAAACAACGAGTGCCTCCAACATACATCAGGTCCCAGGGGAGTTTTTTTGCAATTAATTTTGATTTAGTTTGCATAAAGCATGGGACTGGGCATCCCGGCGACCAGCCATTTTCTCGTGAGTGAGGAGCGGAGTCCACTCCTCTTGAGAATAACCCGCCTAACACGGAAGATAAGGACAACCTTGGTTGATACATGAGCTATTCGAGCATACAAAACAAAATGTTTATTTGAAGGTTTAGAGTTTGGCACATACAAATTTACTTGGAACGACAGATAGATACCGCATATAGGAAGGTATGGTGGACTCATCTGGAATAACTTTGGGGTTTAAGGGATTGGATGACAAGCAGTATTCCCGCTTAGTACAGGTGAAGGCTAGCAAAAGACTGGGAAGCGACCAACTAGAGAGCGACAATATCCATGTACATGCATTAAAATTAATAAACATTGGATGCAAGCATGAGTAGGATATAATCCACCATGAACATAAATATCGTGAAGGCTATGTTGATTTTGTTTCAACTACATGCGTGAACATGTGCCAAGTCAAGTCACTTAAATCATTCAAAGGAGGATACCACCCCATGATACCACATCATAATCATCTCAATGGCATGTTGGCACACAAGGTAAACCATTATAACTCATAGCTAATCAAGCATGGCACAAGCAACTATGATCTCTAATTGTCATTGCAAACATGTTTATTCATAGTAAGCCGAATCAAGAATGAGGGACTCATCATATTTACAAAAGCAAAAGAGGTCGAGTTCATACCAGCTTTTCTCATCTCAGTCAGTCCATCATATATCATCATAATTGCCTTTCACTTGCACGGCCGAACGGTGTGAATAATAATAAGAGTGCACGTGCATTGGACTAAGCTGGAATCTGCGAGCATTTAATAAACAGGAGAAGACAAGGCAATATGGGCTCTGGGTTAAATCAACAATAATGCATATAAGAGCCACTTCAACAATTTAATTATGGTCTTCTCCTACTGACCCCCAAAGAAAAGAAAAGAAATAAAACTATTTACACGGGAAAGCTCCCAACAAGCAAAAGAAGAACGGGAAATATTTTTGGGTTTTCTTTTTAATTATTACTACTACAGCAGAAAAATAAACTACTACTATTTTTTTTGTTTTTCTTAAGGTTTATCAAACACACAAGAAGAAAGCAGGAAAAAGAAAATAAACTAGCATGGATATTATAGTGAAAGAGTATGAGCACCGACATCTAGCAATGAGTGTGTGTGAACATTAATGTAATGTTGGTGAGAAATACGTACTCCCCCAAGCTTAGGCTTTTGGCCTAAGTTGGTCTATGGCCACGGCTGGCCTGGCGGATATCCATAATAATAGTTGTTGGGGTCGTACTATGATGAGGAGGAATAGTTGGGATCATACTGTGATGAAGAAGAAGACTCTGACTGCCACTGGCTAACAGTCAGCTCTGGATCCCAAGAATAAACATATTGTCGTGGAGGCTCATCTTGTGGTTCCTGTTCCGGGGCTGGTGCAGGATTCTTGTAAGCTTGGATGGAAGCCCACGTAACGAGGTAGGGTCCTACAAAATTAAACAAAGAAGGAGCAGGCAGGATAATAGTCTCAGGATGATGTTTGTTAAAGAACAATTGATACTTAAGCTCTCCTGCCCTATTCTTAACAATAAAATCATGTGCCACCATACTTTTATGATCTAGATAAACACGGGGCAGCACCTTTTCTTCCTTCTCAGCATGCCTAATAGGTATGTTAAAATGTGCAGCTAGGCGTGTGGCATAGACGCCTCCAAAGATGGAACTTGCATGACATCTTTTGTCCTACCCTCCCGTGGCAGCGGGGTCCTATTGGAAACTAAGGGATATTAAGGCCTCCTTTTAATAGAGAACCGGAACAAAGCATTAGCACGTAGTGAATACATGAACTCCTCAAACTATGGTCATCACCGGGAGTGGTCCCAATTATTGTCACTTCGGGGTTGCCGGATCATAACACATAGTAGGTGACTATAGACTTGCAAGATAGGATCAAGAACTCACATATATTCATGAAAACATAATAGGTTCAGATCCGAAATCATGGCACTCGGGCCCTAGTGACAAGCATTAAGCATAGCAAAGTCATAGCAACATCAATCTCAGAACATAATGGATACTAGGGATCAAACCCTAACAAAACTAACTCGATTACATGATAAATCTCATCCAACCCATCACCGTCCAGCAAGCCTACGATGGAATTACTCACGCACGGCGGTGAGCATCATGAAATTGGTGATGGAGGATGGTTGATGATGACGACGGCGATGAATCCCCCTCTCCGGAGCCCCGAACGGACTCCAGATCAGCCCTCCCGAGAGGTTTTAGGGCTTGGCGGCGGCTTCGTATTGTAAAACGCGATGATTTCTTCTCTCTGAAAGCAAATATATAGAGTTGGAGTTGGCGTCGGAGGGCATCCAGGGGCCCACGAGGTAGGGGGGCGCGCCCTAGGGGGGGGCGCCCCCACCCTCGTGAGAAGGGTGTGGGCCCCTTGGTCTTCATCTTTGGCGAGGATTTTTTATTATTTTTTCTAAGATGTTCCGTGGAGTTTCAGGTCATTCCGAGAATATTTGTTTTCTGCACATAAAACAATACCATAGCAATTCTGCTGAAAACAGTGTCAGTCCGGGTTAGTTCCATTCAAATCATACAAGTTAGAGTGCAAAACAAGGGCAAAAGTGTTTGGAAAAGTAGATATGACGGAGACGTATCAAGGTGTACCACCTGCACCAGCAACTGCAGACATTGTGAATGCCTGGCAGTCACGTGTTGATGACTACTCGATAGTTCAATGTGCCATGCTTTACGACTTAGAATCGGGACTTCAACGATGTTTTGAACGTCATGGAGCATATGAGATGTTCCAGGAATTGAAGTTAATATTTCAAAAGAATGCCCGGATTGAGAGATATGAAGTCTCGAATAAGTTCTACAGCTGCAAGATGGAGGAGAATAGTTCTGTCAGTGAGCATATACTCAAGATGTCTGGGTACTGCAATCACTTGATTCAACTGGGAGTTAATCTTCCGGATGATAGCGTCATTGACAGAATTCTTCAATCACTGCCACGAAGCTACAAGAGCTTCGTGATGAACTATAACATGCAAGGGATGGATAAGACGATTCCCGAGCTCTTCGCAATGCTAAAGGATGCGGAGGTAGAAATCAAGAAGGAGCATCAAGTGTTTATGGTCAATAAGACCACCAGTTTCAAGAAAAATGGCAAGGGGAAGAAGAAGGGGAACTTCAAGAAGAATAGCAAGCAAGTTGCTGCTCAAGAGAAGAAACCCAAGTCTGGACCTAAGCCTGAAACTGGGTGCTTGTACTGCAAGCAGACTGGTCACTGGAAGCGGAACTGCCCCAAGTATTTGGCGGATAAGAAGCATGACAAGGTGAACAAAGGTATATGTGATATACATGTTATTGATGTGTACCTTACCAGAGCTCGCAGTAGCACCTGGGTATTTGATACTGGTTCTGTTGCTAATATTTGCAACTCGAAACAGGGACTACGGATTAAGCGAACCCTGGCCAAGGATGAGGTGATGATGCGCGTGGGAAACGGTTCCAAAGTCGATGTGATCGCCGTCGGCACACTACCTCTACATCTACCTTCGGGATTAGTATTAGACCTAAATAATTGTTATTTGGTGCCAGCGTTGAGCATGAACATTATATCTGGATCTTGTTTGATGCGAGACGGTTATTCATTTAAATCAGACAATAATGGTTGTTCTATTTATATGAGTAATATCTTTTATGGTCATGCACCCTTGAAGAGTGGTCTATTTTTGATGAATCTCGATAGTAGTGATACACATATTCATAATGTTGAAGCCAAAAGATGCAGAGTTGATAATGATAGTGCAACTTATTTGTGGCACTGCCGTTTAGGTCATATTGGTGTAAAGCGCATGAAGAAACTCCATACTGATGGACTATTGGAACCACTTGATTATGAATCACTTGGTACTTGCGAACCGTGCCTCATGGGCAAGATGACTAAAATGCCGTTCTCTGGAACTATGGAGAGAGCAACAGATTTGTTGGAAATCATACATACAAATGTATGTGGTCCGATGAATATTGAGGCTCGTGGTGGATATCGTTATTTTCTCACCTTCATAGATGATTTGAGCAGATATGGGTATATCTACTTAATGAAACATAAGTCTGAGACATTTGAAAAGTTCAAAGAATTTCAGAGTGAAGTTGAAAATCATCGTAAAAAGAAAATGAAGTTTCTACGATCAGATCATGGAGGAGAGTATTTGAGTTACGAGTTTGGTCTACATTTGAAACAATGTGGAATAGTTTCGCAACTCACGCCACCCGAAACACCACAGCGTAATGGTGTGTCCGAACGTCGTAATCGTACTTTACTAGATATGGTGCGACCTATGATGTCTCTTACTGATTTACCGCTATCATTTTGGGGTTATGCTTTAGAGACGACTGCATTCACGTTAAATAGGGCACCATCGAAATCCGTTGAGACGACGCCTTATGAACTGTGGTTTGGCAAGAAACCAAAGTTGTCGTTTCTTAAAGTTTGGGGCTACGATGCTTATGTGAAAAAGCTTCAACCTGATAAGCTCGAACCCAAATCAGAGAAATGTGTCTTCATAGGATACCCAAAGGAGACTGTTGGGTACACCTTCTATCACAGATCCGAAGGCAAGACATTCATTGTTAAGAATGGATCCTTTCTAGAGAAGGAGTTTCTCTCGAAAGAAGTGAGTGGGAGGAAAGTAGAACTTGATGAGGTAACTGTACCTGCTCCCTTATTGGAAAGTAGTTCATCACAGAAACCAGTTCCGGTGACGCCTACACCAATTAGTGAGGAAGTTAATGATGATGATCATGGAACTTCAAATCAAGTTGTTACTGAACCTCGTAGGTCAACCAGAGTAAGATCCGTACCAGAGTGGTACGGTAATCCTGTTCTGGAGGTTATGTTACTAGACCATGACGAACCTACAAACTATGAAGAAGCGATGGTGAGCCCAGATTCCGCAAAATGGCTTGAGGCCATGAAATCTGAGATGGGATCCATGTATGAGAACAAAGTTTGGACTTTGGTTGACTTGCCCGATGATCAGCAAGCCATTGAGAATAAATGGATCTTCAAGAAGAAGACTGACGCTGACGGTAATGTTACTGTCTATAAAGCTCGACTTGTTGCAAAAGGTTTTTGACAAGTTCAAGGGATTGACTACGATGAGACTTTCTCACCCGTAGCGATGCTTAAGTCTGTCCGAATCATGTTATCAATTGCCGCATTTTATGATTATGAAATTTGGCAAATGGATGTCAAAACTGCATTCCTGAATGGATTTCTGGAAGAAGAGTTGTATATGATGCAACCAGAAGGTTTTGTCGATCCAAAGGGAGCTAACAAAGTGTGCAAGCTCCAGCGATCCATTTATGGACTGGTGCAAGCCTCTCGGAGTTGGAATAAACGCTTTGATAGACTGATCAAAGCATTTGGTTTTATACAGACTTTTGGAGAAGCCTGTATTTACAAGAAAGTGAGTGGGAGCTCTGTAGCATTTCTGATATTATATGTGGATGACATATTGTTGATTGGAAATGATATATAATTTCTGGATAGCATAAAGGGATACTTGAATAAGAGGTTTTCAATGGAAGACCTCGGTGAAGCTGCTTATATATTGGGCATCAAGATCTATAGAGATAGATCAAGACGCTTAATTGGACTTTCACAAAGCACATACCTTGACAAAATTTTGAAGAAGTTCAAAATGGATCAATCAAAGAAAGGGTTCTTGCCTGTGTTACAAGGTGTGAAGTTGAGTAAGACTCAATGCCCGACCACTGCAGAAGAGAGAGAGAAGATCAAAGATGTTCCCTATGCTTCAGCCATAGGCTCTATCATGTATGCAATGCTGTGTGCCAGACCTGATGTGTGCCTTGCTATAAGTCTAGCAGGGAGGTACCAAAGTAATCCAGGAGTGGATCACTGGACAACGGTCAAGAACATCCTGAAATACCTGAAAAGGACTAAGGATATATTTCTCGTTTATGGAGGTGACAAAGAACTAGTCGTAAATGGTTACGTCGATGCAAGCTTTGACACTGATTCAGACGATTCTAAATCACAAACCGGATACGTGTTTACATTGAACGGTGGAGCTGTCAGTTGGTGTAGTTCTAAACAAAGCGTCGTGGCGGGATCTACGTGTGAAGCGGAGTACATAGCTGCTTCAGAAGCAACTAATGAAGGAGTCTGGATGAAGGAGTAGTTCATATTCGATCTAGGTGTCATACCTAGTGCATCGGGTCCAATGAAAATCTTTTGTGACAATACTGGTGCAATTGCCTTGGCGAAGGAATCCAGATTTCACAAGAGAACCAAGCACATCAAGAGGCGCTTCAATTACATCCGGGATCTAGTCCAGGTGGGAGACATAGAAATTTGCAAGATACATACATATCTGAATGTTGCAGACCCGTTGACTAAGCCTCTTCCACGAGCAAAACATGATTAGCACCAAGGCTCCATGGGTGTTAGAATCATTATTGTGTAATCTAGATTATTGACTCTAGTGCAAGTGGGAGACTGAAGGAAATATGCCCTAGAGGCAATAATAAAGTTATTATTTATTTCCTTATATCATGATAAACGTTTATTATTCATGCTAGAATTGTATTAACCGGAAACATAATACTTGTGTGAATACATAGACAAACAGAGTATCACTAGTATGCCTCTACTTGACTAGCTCGTTGATCAAAGATGGTTATGTTTCCTAGCCATTGACATGAGTTGTCATTTTATTAACAGGATCACATCATTAGGAGAATGATGTGATTGACTTGACCCATTCCGTTAGCTTAGCACTCGATCGTTTAGTATGTTGCTATTGCTTTCTTCATGACTTATACATGTTCCTATGACTATGAGATTATGCAACTCCCGTTTACTGGAGGAACACTTTGTGTGCTACCAAACGTCACAACGTAACTGGGTGATTATAAAGGTGCTCTACAGGTGTCTCCGAAGGTACTTGTTGGGTTGACGTATTTCGAGATTAGGATTTGTCTCTCCGATTGTCGGAGAGGTATCTCTGGGCCGACTCGATAATGCACATCACTTAAGCCTTGCAAGCATTGCAACTAATGAGTTAGTTGCGGGATGATGTATTACGGAATGAGTAAAGAGACTTGCCAGTAACAAGATTGAACTAGGTATTGAGATACCGACGAGCGAATCTTGGGCAAGTAACATACCGATGACAAAGGGAACAACGTATGTTGTTATGAGGTCTGACCGATAAAGATCTTCATAGAATATGTGGGAGCCAATATGAGCATCCAGGTTCCGCTATTGGTTATTGACTGGAGATGTGTCTCGGTCATGTCTACATAGTTCTCGAACCCGTAGGGTCCGCACGCTTAAAATTTCGATGACAATTATATTATGAGTTTATGATTTTTGATGTACCGAAGGTTTTTCGGAGTCCCGGATGTGATCACGGACATGATGAGGAGTCTAGAAATGGTCGAGACATGAATATTGATATATTGGAAGCCTATATTTGGATATCAAAAGTGTTCCGGGTGAAATCGGGATTTTACCGGAGTACCGAGGGGTTACCGGAACCCCCCCGGGGGCTTAATGGGCCATAGTGGGCCCTTGTGGAGAAGAGGAGAGGCGGCCAGGGCAGGGCCGCGCCCCCCTTGATACGTCTCCGTCGAATCTACTTTTCCAAACACTTTTGCCCTTGTTTTGGACTCTAACTTGTATGATTTGAATGGAACTAACCCGGACTGACGCTGTTTTCAGCAGAATTGCCATGGTGTTGTTTTATGTGCAGAAAACAAATATTCTCGGAATGACCTGAAACTCCACGGAACATCTTAGAAAAAATAATAAAAAATCCTCGCCAAAGATGAAGACCAGGGGGCCCACACCCTTCTCACGAGGGTGGCCCCCCCTAGGGCGCGCCCCCTACCTCATGGGCCCCCTGGAAACCCTCCGACGCCAACTCCAACTCTATATATTTGCTTTCGGAGAGAAAAAAATCAGAGAGAAGAAATCATCGCGTTTTACGATACGGAGCCGCCGCCAAGCCCTAAAACCTCCCGGGAGGGCTGATCTGGAGTCCGTTCGGGGCTCCGGAGAGGGGGATTCGTCGCCGTCGTCATCATCAACCATCCTCCATCACCAATTTCATGATGCTCACCGCCGTACGTGAGTAATTCCATCGTAGGCTTGCTGGACGGTGATGGGTTGGATGAGATTTATCATGTAATCGAGTTAGTTTTGTTAGGGTTTGATCCCTAGTATCCATTATGTTCTGAGATTGATGTTGCTATGACTTTGCTATGCTTAATGCTTGTCACTAGGGCCCGAGTGCCATGATTTCAGATCTGAACCTATTATGTTTTCATGAATATATGTGAGTTCTTGATCCTATCTTGCAAGTCTATAGTCACCTACTATGTGTTATGATCCGGCAACCCCGAAGTGACAATAATCGGGAACACTCCCGGTGATGACCATAGTTTGAGGAGTTTATGTATTCACTATGTGCTAATGCTTTGTTCCAGTTCTCTATTAAAAGGAGGCCTGAATATTCCTTAGTTTCCAATAGGACCCCGCTGCCACGGGAGGGTAGGACAAAAGATGTCATGCAAGTTCTTTTCCATAAGCACGTATGACTATATACGGAATACATGCCTACATTACATTGATGAATTGGAGCTAGTTCTGTGTCACCCTATGTTATGACTGTTACATGATGAACCGCATCCGGCATAATTATCCATCACTGATCCGGTGCCTACAAGTTTTCCATATACTGGTTCTCGCTTATTTACTTTCCCGCTGCTACTTTTACAATCACTACAAAATACCAAAAACATTACTTTTGCTGTCTTTACTTTTGTTGCCGCTACCACCACTATCATATTGCTTTGCTACTAAACACTTTGCTGCAGATACTAAGTTTCCAGGTGTGGTTGAATTGACAACTCAGCTGCTAATACTTGAGAATATTCTTTGGCTCCCCTTGTGTCGAACCAATAAATTTGGGCTGAATACTCTATCCTCGAAAGCTGTTGCGATCCCCTATACTTGTGGGTTATCACCCCTCCCCCTAGTCCGAATAGGACAAGGAGAGGGGGCGGTGCCCCCCTTTCCTTCCTCTCTCCCTCCTCTTTCCCCCTCCACTCCTAATCCAACAAGGAAAAGGGAGGGAGTCCTACTCCCGGTGAAAGTAGGACTCCTCCTGGCGCGCCCCTCCTGGCCGTCCGCACCTCCCCCCTTGCTCCTTTATATACGGGGGCCGGGGGGCACCCTAGAGACACAACAATTGATCGTTTGATCTTTTTAGCCGTGTGTGGTGCCCCCTTCCACCATAGTCCACCTCGATAATACTGTAGCGGTGCTTAGGCGAAGCCCTGCGTCGGTAGAACATCTTCATCGTCACCACGCCGTCGTGCTGACGAAACTGTCCCTGAACACTTGGCTGGATCGGAGTTCGAGGGACGTCATCGGGCTGAACGTGTGCTGAACTAGGAGGTGCCGTGTGTTCGGTACTTGATCGGTTGGATCGTGAAGACATAAGACTACATCAACCGCGTTGTGCTAATGCTTCCGCTTTCGGTCTACGAGGGTACGTGGACAACACTCTTCCCTCTCGTTGCTATGCATCACCATGATCTTGCGTGTGCATAGGATTTTTTTTGAAATTACTACGTTCTCCAACAGCTATGTCCCGATCGACCCTACTGGGCACCACTACTGATCGTCCTTGAAGGAAACACAGTAACGGCCACGATCTTCGTTGAACTCCCACTTGGGATCTATGGCATCACCTGCATCAGTCTCATCGGTACCTGCAATTGTGTTTGTAGTATACTGTGAGCCACGGGGACTCAGCAAATGGAAGCGGTGGAAGTTGCATGGCAATATATCTTAGAATGGCCATGGAAAAGCCATAATAGGTAGGTATGGTAGCTATTTTGAGGAAGATATAATAAGGCTTATGTGTGATAGAGCGTATCATATCACGGGGTTTGGATGCACCTGCGAAGTTTGCACCATGTCTCAATGTGAGAAAGGGCAATGCACGGTACCGTAGAGGCTAGCAATTTGCGGAAAGGTAAGAGTGCGTATAATCCATGGACTCACATTAGTCATAAAGGACTCATATACTTACTGCAAAAGTTTATTAGGCCTCGAAGCAAAGTACTACTACGCATGCCCCTAAGGGTATAGATTGGTAGGAAAATACCATCGCTCGTCCCTGACTGCCACTCATAAGGAAGACAATCAATAATAAATCATGCTCCAACTTCATATCACAATGAGAGACTATACGTGCATGCTTCGGGAATCACAAACCTTAACACCAATATTCCTACTAAACATAACCATTTACTAGTACCTCCCACATATTCCATCTCTATATCGCAAAACTATTGCAAGGAATCAAACATATCATATTCAGTGATCCATAAGTTTTATGTAGGGTTTTATGACTAACCATGCAATTGACCAATTCCTATTGACTCTCTAAATAGATATAAGTGAAGCATGAGAGTTTTAATTATTTCTACAAAATACCATGCTCTAATAATTATAAGTGAAGCAAAAGAGCATTCTTCAAACAACGGTTTTCTATGTGAAGAGAAACAGGCAATCCAAACTTCAAATGATATAAGTGAAGCACATGAAGCATTCTATAAAGCCATACTCAAAAGATATAAATGAAGTACAATAAGCATTCTATAAATCAACCATGGACTATCTCATACCAGCATGGTGCATAAAAGAAAAGTGAAAAACTAAACACAAAAGATGCTCTATTTTTTTGAGAAGTTTTAATTTCCCCACTATTTTTTTGTTTTTAAACTTTATAAAAGCACTCAACAGAAATAAATGACTCTCTAAAACTTCCGGGTTGTCTCCCTAGCAGCGCTTTCTTTAAAGCCATTAAGCTAGGCATAAAGTGCTCAAGTAATGAATCCACCTGGATCCCAAGGTATATCAAAGCCAATTTTAATTAACAATGATTTGGCATTTAGTAGTGAGAAAAAAGAAGCATATATCAAGTAATGACGAATTCTAACTCTCTTCATATGCATCGGCATGTCATACAAGAACAATTCATGCACATCAAGTAAAGGCCAATACATAGCATAAGCAGTTTCTTGCTATTTTATCATGTTGGAAACATAGAGAGGCGGAGATGTAGTTCCTCTCCCATAATAATTGCAAGTAGGAGCAGCAAGCACATGCATATTACATCATCAAAATTACCATATGCAACGGTAAAAGGCAACCCATCAATGTAATCCTTAATAAGTGCAAACTTCTCCAATATAGTGTAGTCGGGAGAATTCAAAAATATAATAGGACTATCATGTGTGGGTGCAATAGCAACAATTTCATGTTTAACATAAGGAACAATAGCAAGTTCATCTCCATAAGCATAATTCATATTGGCATCTTGGCCACAAGCATAGCAGGTGTCATCAAAAAGGGATTTTTCAAAAGAATCAACGGGATCATAGCAATTATCATAGCATTCATCCTTCGGTAAGAATGAAGGGACATTAAACAATGTATGAGTTGAAGAGTTACTCTCATTAGAAGGTGGGCACGGGTAGCTAATACGCTCTTCCTCCTTTTGTTCTTCGCTCTCCTCATCATCTTTTCATCCAATGAGCTCACAGTTTCATCAATTTCTTCTTCCATAGACTCTTGCAAAACATTAGTCTCTTCTCAGACAGCGGAGATTTTCTCAATAAATTCATCAATATCGGAATTATATTTATAATTATCATAGCAATATTTAAGGATGGCAAAATTTTCAGGTCTATAAACATCATCACCAAAAGCTTTATACTTTTCAAACAAAGATTCAATTTCATAAGCACCCTTAAAAGCAACAAATTTTTCTATTCGTTCCACATCATAGTAATCATATATACCATTAGCATAAGAAGCCAAGGTTTCATTATCATTAAATTTGCATGAAAAGGAAAGGTGTGGAGCATTCATCCTAGAGCAACAAGTAAAATTATATCTCAAGAATAAACCCCGAGCATACCAATGCAACATATAAATTTGATCCCATAAAAGTTTCCCTTTTTGTGTCAACCGATAATCCCTAAAGTATTCACGTTGATCCAACGTTACTCCCATTATCATGTTGAATGGGGTTTTCTCAGGATTATCAAAGTAGTGCATAATATTTTTCACATAACGAGCATCGAGGGTTTTAGGAGGTTCCCCATCTCCATGAGTAGCAAGTAAAACTAATTCTTTTGGTATTTCGTGTTCCATATCCACAACTAAAGATAGAGAACAAATTAGAACAGGAAATAAAAACTACTTAGTGATAAAGCAAACAAGCACACACAGGAATATTCACCCCGTGCTATTACTCCCCGGCAACGGCGCCAGAAAAAGGTCTTGATAACCCACAAGTATAGGGGATCATTTGTAGCCTTCTTCGATAAATAAGAGTGTAGAACCAAACGAGGAGCTAAAGGTAGAACAAATATTCCCTCAAGTTCTATCGACCACCGATACAACTCTACGCACACTTGACGTTTGCTTTATCGGAAACAAGTATGAAACTATTTTGTAGGTGTGATGCTAGAACTACTTTGCAAGAATAAAACTAGAAGTACTTTGCAAGATAATGAAAGTTAGATGTTTAGAAAAAGGGTTTGTGTCAACAAGAAAGTTATTTGTCCCTAGACAATCGATAACAAGTACCGGTAATCATTCTTGTAATATTATATGAGGGAGAGGCATGAGCTAACATACTTTCTCTACTTGGATCATATGCACTTATGATTGGAACTCTAGCAAGCATCTGCAACTACTAAAGATCATTAAGGTCGTGAAACCCAACCATAGCATTAAGTATCAAGTCCTCTTTATCCCATACACAACAACCCACCTACTTGGGTTTAAGCTTCTGTCACTCTCGCAACCCACCATAAGCGAATCATGAACATATTGCAACACCCTACAATGGGGGGGCCCTCACGTTTGTGCGATACAGAGGGCACCATAGGACAACACCATAAATAAAATATACAATCATACCAACCAAGATCACGATTAACCCACAGGACAAAACGGATCTACTCAAACATCATATGATAACCATAGATCATTGGGAAATAATACATGGAGTTGAGCACCATTGTCGGTGTCAAAACCGGCGGATCTCGGGTAGGGGGTCCCGAACTGTGCGTCTAAGGTGGATGGTAACAGGAGGCAGGGGACTCGATGTTTACCCAGGTTCGGGCCCTCTTGATGGAGGTAATACCCTACGTCCTGCTTGATTGATATTGATGATATGAGTATTACAAGAGTTGATCTACCACGAGATCGTAGAGGCTAAACCCTAGAAGCTAGCCTATGGTATGATTGTTGTTGTCCTACGAACTAAACCCTCCGGTTTATGTAGACACCGGAGGGGGCTAGGGTTACACAGAGTCGGTTACAAGGGAGGAGATCTACATATCCGTATTGCCAAGCTTGCCTTCCACGCCAAGGAGAGTCCCATCCGGACACGGGACGAAGTCTTCAATCTTGTGTCTTCATAGTCCAACAGTCCGGCCAAAGGATATAGTCCGGCTATATGGAGACCCCCCTAATCCAGGACTCCCTCAGTAGCCCTTGAACCAGGCTTCAATGACGATGAGTCCGGCGCGCAGATTTGTCTTTGGCATTGCAAGGCGGGTTCCTCCTCCGAATACTCCATAGAAGATTTTGAACACAAGGATAGTGTCAGGCTATGCAAAACAAGTTCCATATACCAATGCAGAGAGAATAATCTTCCCACAAATCTAATCTGCTGACACGTTCAGCAACATGACATCACGTCATGGCCCGGTCATTATTCGAACCGTTTTCCTCAACCAGCACCACACATATCGTGAAGCGGTTTTCTTGACACATCTAGTCGGAGCAGAGATCGTGTCCCCTTATCATGGGATTCTCATCAATACGAGTGTGGGTAACCCAACCGCGCCATCAATTACGGCGCCTAGGGAATAAGCGATTTTACCAGGTAAGTGGGGAGGCGCATCGCCTCCTCTGCCCTTATAAAGGGACAAAGATTCACCCATTTTTACCCACGCCTTCTTCCCTCTTGCTTATCCATTCTCGCACACTCGAGCTCCAGCGCCCAAGTTCGCGTCTTTCTCCTCAAACCACTCCAATCATGTCCGGAGCGGGAGGCAAGTGGATGGTCTCCCCTATCATGGAGGAGAACATCGCAAAGCTATGGGAGGCCGGATATCTGGCCGTGGATATCGCGCACCGGCTGCCAGATGAGGGGCAGATCATCCCTACGCCCGCACCCCATGAGAGGGTAGTTTTCCTCACCCATTTTGTTCGTGGACTGGGATTTCCCCTTCACCCATTTGTCCGTGGGCTCATGTTCTACTACGGGCTGGATTTTCATGATCTGGCCCCCAATTTCATCCTCAACATCTCGGCGTTTATCGTGTTGTGCGAGGCCTTGCTCCGCATCAGGCCCCACTTGGGCCTGTGGCTGAAAACCTTCAATGTCAAACCGAAGGTGGTGGTCGGCCAGCAAGCAGAGTGCAGAGGCGCCATGGTGGGAAAAATGCCTAACGTCACCTGGCTCGAAGGCTCCTATGTGGAGACCATAAAGGGGTGGCAATCAGGGTGGTTCTACATCACCGAGCCACGTGACACCAACTGGGTGGCGGCCCCCGAATTCCGATCCAAAATCCCCACACGGCTCACCTCCTGAAAGAGAAGGGCCTATCCTGGGGTTCCCCGGTAGGGCTGACCGGACTCCAGACCTGCGTCAAGAACATGATGAGCAAGAAAATCAAACTCGTCAACGTGGTCCAGGTCATGCTCTTCCGCCAGATTCTCCCATGTCAACAACGGGTATTCAATTTGTGGGAGTTCGACCCGGCCAAGCACTAGATGCTGCGAGAGCTCTTCGACACAACGCACAAGGACGTATGGAGGGTGCTGTTCAAGGGTGCCGAGGTACCTCCTCCCCTTACCGAAGACCGCAGACTCAGCGCAAAGCGCCAAGCCAATCCGGTAAGTTTTTATATCTCGCAGGATATCTATTTGCCCAGTTTAATTATGTGCGGGATCTAAGCTTTCCATACCATTAACAGGACTGGGTGAAGACAGCGGAGCAGATCGATTGCCCCGCCGTCCTACCTGAAGATCCTGTAGATGCTCTCCTAACGGAGATGCTGGTTCCGGCACCTTACGAGGTGTCAGTGAAAAAGGCCAAGAAGAAGGCCGCGGGGACCCGAAAGGGTCTCCGGCACAAGGTTATATCAGACTCATCGTCCGATAACTCTGACGCGCCCTCCTCCCACGAAAATGAGGAGGAGGAAGAGGAAAGTTCTCCCCCCCAGCCGGGGAAGACAAGAAAAGGAAGGTCGCCCCAATTGGGGAGGCCGAAGGGTCCAAGAAGGGAAGGACCCTCCTTCCGGACTGTTCCACGACGGCCGCGCATAGCGACGACGAGTGGTTTCCCAGGGACAAGCCCCTGGCGAAGTCGTAAGTATCCGGATACCATAGTAATTCATGGTATGTTTTATTGCACTGCTTCTCCTTACGCCGAATATGATTATGCAGTCCGTCCCAAGCCCGTATCGACGTATCTTCATCGGACAGTTCTTTGGACTCGTCGGATATGAATAGCAATTCACTTCCGACCGCCTCCACCCCTTTCCCTACGGACAACGTCGAGGTGTTGTCTCAAAAGGCATCGAGCCAAGGGGAGGTAGTCCTGGGGGCGCCTCGAGGCGACCTTCCAGACACTGGGCGCAAAGGGAGCAGGACTCCCATGGGCTCCGGTATGGCCCCAGCCGAACACTGCGCCGAAACCTTCAGTGGTTCCGGACTCCGGCGGGCGACCCCCCGTTAAGAGGGGCAAGCCGCCCGTGCCAGTGGCCTATGTCCATCCAGAGGCACCGGACAACTTGTTGGAAGCGCTTCGCGACGCTTCCATCGACGAAGAGCATCGCACTATTATGAGTGCGGTGATCGAGAAAGTTCAGTCCGCCAAAAATGGACTGACCAAAGCTTGTGGCAGCCTCCTAACAGGCTTTCAGGTAAGCAATCAAAATATAGGAAAATATTACCGCATAGACAGTAGCCCCTGATGCTCTGTTTGGCGTTCACGAAGAAAAGCCGAATAGAGGATCAAATAATAACCCAGGAGTCTAATCAGAATGTGTCTATATGCATGTGCAGGCTTCCCTGCTGGCCGCTGCCGCACGTACTGCAGAGGTCGCTGCACTGAAGCAGGACCTTGAGCGGTCCAAGGACGAGCTCAGCCTTACCAAGAGGCAGCTCGAGGAGAGCAAAGGTAAGCAATACCTTGTCTATATATTAAAAAGAAATTTAGTTGTAAAATAATAGGATCATCATTAATTTGCCAGGGGCCACGACCGAAGTGGCGACCCTGAAGAAGGCGCTGTCCGAGGTCAAAGAAGGCGCTGTCCTGGCATCTTGAGCTTGACATATGCGTAATGTGGTACCGCATTGAATTTTGCAAATGCGGCGCGCCCGAGCAGTGCGTGATAGCCACTGCGGAACAGGACGATATCAAAGATTAACTCCTCGCTTCGGAAGTTGTCTGGAGATCCGAAGACCACTTCCAGTGTGATTGAGCCCGTGCACTGGGCCTCTACACCAGGGATGACGCCCTTAAAGGTGGTTTTGGTGGGTTTGATCCTCGAGGGATCTAACCCATTTTGCGCACTGTATCCTGATAGAGAAGGTTCAGGCTGCTGCCGCCGTCCATAAGGACTCGAGTGAGGTGAAATCCGTCAATGATGGGGTCTAGGACCAATGCGGCGGATCTGCCATGACGGATACTAGTGTGGTGGTCCCTGCGATCGAAGGTGATCGGACAAGAGGACCATGGGTTGAACTTTGGGGCGACGGGCTCTATTGCATAGATGTCCCTTAATGCACGCTTCCGTTCCCTCTTGGGAATGTGGGTTGCGTATATCATGCTCACCGTCTTCACTTGTGGGGGGAACCTCTTCTGTCCTTCTGTGTTTGGCGGCCGGGGCTCCTCCTTGTCATTGCTATGCATCCGCTTGTCCTTGTTTTCGGTGTTCAACTTGCCGGCCTGCTTGAACACCCAACATTCTCTGTTGGTGTGATTGGCTGGCTTATCGGGGGTGCCGTGGATTTGACACGAGCGATCGAGTATGCGATCCAAACTGGACGGGCCCGGAGTACTTCTTTTGAATGGCTTTTTCCGCTGACCGGATCTAGGGCCTCTAAATCTGGCATTGACTGCCATATCATCGGCGTTATTGTCGTTGTTGTGGTGCTTGTGTCTGTTATGACGTGGTCTGCCGTTGACATCTTTAGTATCCGAGGTGCCCGGATTCCTTGATATGTTGTTGCTGCGAGCCAGCCAGCTATCCTCACCCGCGCAAAAGCGGGTCATGAGTGTCGTGAGGACTTCCATAGACTTCGGCTTCTCGTGGCCGAGGTGCCGTGCGAGCCACTCGTCATAGATGTTATGCTTGAATGCCGCTAAGGCCTCTGCATCCGGACAGTCGACAATTTGGTTTTTCTTAGTTAGGAACCGTGTCCATAATTGCCTGACTGATTTCCCTAGCTGCTGAGTTATATGGCTCAAGTCATCAGCATCCGGTGGTCCCACATAAGTGCCCTGGAAGTTGTCAAGGAATGCATCTTCCAGATCCTCCCAACTGCCGACGGAGTCTGCTGGCAAGCTATTCAGCCAATGCCGAGCTGGTCCTTTAAGTTTTAGTGGGAGGTACTTGATGGCATGTAGATCATCACCGTGAGCCATGTGGATGTGGAGGAGGAAATCCTCAATCCATACAGCGGGATCTGCTGTACCATCATACGATTCGATATTTATGGGTTTAAAACCCTCCGGGAATTCGTGATCCATAACTTCATCTGTGAAGCATAGGGGGTGTGTGGCGCCTCTGTGCCGGGCTATATCACGACGCAGTTCATATGAGTCTTGTCTGCTGTATTCGGCCCGACCAGATTTACTTTTAGTGTATCCGGCGTGACGGTCGTCGTCCCGCGTTGGTGCGTGCCCCCGTGACCCGTATATCGGCCTTGCATGTTTTCCCTCCTTTCCAATATGTCTCACAGGTCCTGCGTGTTGCCCAGGGCCTTGGTATTTTTATTTGGGCTGGACTTCGGGCTGAAATGTATCTCTGTCTCGGCCACGAGGTGGCCGGTCAGCCGCATCGTACACTGGTGATGTGGGTTTCAATGCTTCCTCCTCGAGGTGAGGTAGCAACCTGCGCTTTGGATAACTCTTGGTTGGGCGCTCGAGTTCGTATTCCTCGGCCGCAAGGATGTTGGTACATCTGTCTGCTAGCAAGTCTTGATCAGCTCGAAGCTGTTGTTGCTTTTTCTTCAAGCTATTTGCTGTGGCTATAAGCCGGCGCTTGAAGCGCTCCTGCTCGGTGGGATCCTCAGGCACGATAAATTCTTCGTCGCCGAGGCTCACCTCGTCTTCAGAGAGAGGCATGTAATTGTCCTCCGCCGATTCTACATCTGCTACCCGCTCTGGAGGGCTAGCTTGTTCACCCTCCCGCTCTAAATCGTGGTGGAGGGGATTGTTGTCGTCTTCGGCACTGTCCGGAGTGTTATTGTCTCTTGTGTCGGTATCACTACTTTTGCTATGGCGGGACTTAGAGCGGTGCCGCTGACATCGGCGCTTGGGTTGCTTCTTGGAGGGGTCATCCTCCGCTGTCTCATCGCCATTGCCTTCTTTGGGGGTGTCCACCATGTATATGCCATATGATGAGGTGGCGGTCCAGCGCCTTGTGGGCGGTGGTTCCTGTTCGTCCCCTGCATCGTCATCCATACCGTCGATGTCTTCGGAGTCGTAGTCAAGCATGTCGGTTAAATCGTCGACAGTGGCTACTAAGTGGGTGGTGGGTGGGTGAAAACCCACAAGTATAGGGGATCACAACAACTTTCGAGGGTAGAGTATTCAACCCAAATTTATTGATTCAACACAAGGGGAGCCAAAGAATATTCTCAACAATTAGCAGCTGAGTTGTCAATTCAACCACACTTGGAAACTTAGTATCTGCAGCAAAGTGTTTAGTAGCAAAGTAATATGGTAGTGGTGGTAGCGGCAACAAAAGTAAAGACAGCAAAAGTAATGTTTTTGGTATTTTGTAGTGATTGTAACAGTAGCGGCAGGAAAGTAAATAAGCGAGAACCAGTGTATGGAAAACTCGTAGGCACCAGATCAGTGATGGATAATTATGCCGGATGCGGTTCATCATGTAACAGTCATAACATAGGGTGACACAGAACTAGCTCCAATTCATCAATGTAATGTAGGCATGTATTCCGTATATAGTCATACGTGCTTATGGAAAAGAACTTGCATGACATCTTTTCTCCTACCCTCCCGTGGCAGCGGGGTCCTATTGGAAACTCAGGGATATTAAGGCCTCCTTTTAATAGAGAACCAGAACAAAGCATTAGCGCATAGTGAATACATGAACTCCTCAAACTATGGTCATCACCGGGAGTGGTCCCGATTATTGTCACTTCGGGGTTGCCGGATCATAACACATAGTAGGTGACTATAGACTTGCAAGATAGGATCAAGAACTCACATATATTCATGGAAATATAATAGGTTCAGATCTGAAATCATGGCACTCGGGCCCTAGGGACAAGCGTTAAGCATAGCAAAGTCATAGAAACATCAATCTCAGAACATAATAGATACTAGGGATCAAATCCTAACAAAACTAACTCAATTACATGATAAATCTCATCCAACCCATCACCGTCTAGCAAGCCTACGATGGAATTACTCACGCACGGCGGTGAGCATCATGAAATTGGTGATGGAGGATGGTTGATGATGACGACGGCGACAAATCCCCCTCTCCGGAGCCCCGAACGGACTCCAGATCAGCCCTCCCGAGAGGTTTTAGGGCTTGGCGGTGGCTCCGTATCGTAAAACGTGATGATTTATTCTCTCTAATTTTTTTTCTCTCCGAAAGCAAATATATAGAGTTGGAGTTGGCGTCGGAGGGTTTCCAAGGGGCCCACGAGGTAGGGGGGCGCGCCCTAGGGGGGGCGCCCTCCACCCTCGTGAGAAGGGCGTGGGCCCCCTGTTCTTCATCTTTGGCGAGGATTTTTTATTGTTTTTTCTAAGATGTTCCGTGGAGTTTCAGGTCATTCCGAGAATATTTGTTTTCTGCACATAAAACAACACCATGGCAATTCTGCTGAAAACAACGTCAGTCTGGGTTAGTTCCATTCAAATCATACAAGTTAGAGTCCAAAACAAGGGCAAAAGTGTTTGGAAAAGTAGATACGACAGAGACATATCAACTCCCCCAAGCTTAAACCCTTGCTTGTCCTCAAGCAATTCAGTTGACAAACTGAAAGAAAGAAAGAAAAACTTTTACAAACTCTGTTTGCTCTTGTTGTTGTAACTATGTCAAGCCAGCATTCAAGTTTTCAGCATAGATCATAACTAACCACATTTGCAATAATTCTCAGGTCTCATAATTACTCATATCAATAGCATAATCAACTAGCAAGTCATAATAATAAATCTCGGATGACAACACTTTCTCAAAACAATCATAATATGATATAACAAGATGATATCTCGCTAGCCCTTTCTGAGACCGCAAAACATAAATGTAGAGCACCTTTAAAGATCAAGGACTGACTAGACATTGTAATTCATGGTAAAAGAGATCCAATCATAGTCATACCCAATATAAATTAACAGTGATGAATGCAAATGACGGCTGCGCTCTCCAGCTAGTGCTTTTTAATAAGAGGGTGATGACTCAACATAAAAGTAAATGGATAGGCGCTTCGTAGAGGGAGGCAGGGATTTGTAGAGGTGCCAGAGCTCGGTTTTTAAATAGAGATAAATTATTTTGAGCGATATACTTTCATTGTCAATGTAACAACTAAGAGATGGCGATATCTTCCATGCTAAACACATTATAGGCGGTTCCCAAACAGAATGGTAAAGTTTATACTCCCCCTCCACCAACAAGCATCAATCCATGGCTTGCTCGAAACAACGAGTGCCTCCAACATACATCAGGTCCCAGGGGGAGTTTTGTTTGCAATTAATTTTGATTTAGTTTGCATAAAGCATGGGACCGGGCATCCCGGTGACCAGCCATTTTCTCGTGAGTGAGGAGCGGAGTCCACTCCTCTTGAGAATAACCCGCCTAACACGGAAGATAAGGACAGCCTTTGTTGATACATGAGCTATTCGAGCATACAAAACAGAATCTTTATTTGAAGGTTTAGAGTTTGGCACATACAAATTTACTTAGAACGGCAGATAGATACCGCATATAGGAAGGTATGGTGGACTCATCTGGAATAACTTTGGGGTTTAAGGGATTGGATGCACAAGCAGTATTCCCGCTTAGTACAGGTGAAGGCTAGCAAAAGACTGGGAAGCGACCAACTAGAGAGCGACAACAACCATGTACATGCATTAAAATTAATAAACATTGGATGCAAGCATGAGTTGGATATAATCCACCATGAACATAAATATCGTGAAGGCTATGTTGATTTTGTTTCAACTACATTCGTGAACATGTGCCAAGTCAAGTCACTTAAATCATTCAAAAGAGGATACCACCCCATCATACCACATCATAATCATCTCAATAGCATGTTGGCACACAAGGTAAATCATTATAACTCATAGCTAATCAAGCATGGCACAAGCAACTATGATATCTAATTGTCATTGCAAACATGTTTATTCATAATAAGCTGAATCAAGAATGAGGGACTCATCATATTTACAAAAACAAAAGAGGTAGAGTCCATACCAGCTTTTCTCATCTCAGTCAGTCCATCATATATCATCATAATTGCCTTTCACTTGCACGATCGAACGGTGTGAATAATAATAAGAGTGTACATGCATTGGACTAAGCTGGAATCTGCGAGCATTCAATAAACAGGAGAAGACAAGGCAATATGGGCTCTGGGTTAAATCAACAATAATGCATATAAAAGTCACTTCAACAGTTTAATTATGGTCTTCTCCTACTGACCCCCAAAGAAAAGAAAAGAAATAAAACTATTTACACGGGAAAGCTCCCAACAAGCAAAAGAAGAATGGGAAATATTTTTGGGTTTTCTTTTTAATTATAACTTCTACAGCAGAAAATAAACTACTACTAATTTTTTTGGTTTTTCTTAAGGTTTAACAAACACACAAGAAGAAAGCAGGAAAAAGAAAATAAACTAGCATGGATATTACAGTGAAAAAGTATGAGCACCGACATCTAGTAATGAGTGTGTGTGAACATAAATGTAATGTCGGTGAGAAATACGTACTCCCCCAAGCTTAGGCTTTTGGCCTAAGTTGGTCTATGGGCACGGCTGGCCTGGCGGATATCCATAATAATAGTTGGTGGGGTCGTACTGTGATGAGGAGGAATAGTTGGGATCATACTGATGTGCAGCGGTTATCGCCTGCTGAGCTGCAGCATGGAGGCGAGCTGCCTCCGCTCTCCTCTCATACTCTTCTGCCTCCTCTCTGGTAATAACATATCTTCCTTTTGTCTGTGAATCAAAGAAGGCAGGAGCAGGGAGAGTAATACGGAAAACACATCGTTTATCAAAAATTAAATGATATAAGAGAGGTGATTCAGGCCTCTCGACAAACTGGTGCGAAGCCATAGAGTCATAATCTAAATATGCAGGAGGCAACTCCATATCACCCTCATGAATGTTTATCTCAAGAAAATGAGCTAAGCGGGTTGCATAAATTCCTCCAAAGAAATCTCCAGTATGTCTATTATGATGCAACCTACGAGTTACAATGGATCCCATATGATAAGATTGGTCCCCTAACACAGCACTCCTAAGAATGCTAAGATCAGGGACACACATGTGACATGCTTCATCCTTAGCATTTATGCATTTACCGACGAAGAGAGCAAAATAATGTATAGAAGGAAAGTGAATGCTCCCTATGGTAGCCTGCGTTATATCTCTAGATTCCCCTACAATTATACTAGTAAGAAAGTTTCTAAATTCAGATTTAGGGGGATCCCTAACACTACCCCATGATGGAAGTTTGCATGCAAGAGTGAAATCCTCTAGGTCCATGGTATAATATTTATCATAAAGATCAAACATGACTGAAGGAGAATTACGCGAAGATGAATACTCAAACCTCCTCACAAATGAACTTGTGAGATCATGATACTGGGGGCATTTGTTAGCCTCAAAATCCTCAAGGCCGGCATTGCACAAATATGCTTTGAATTCTTCTTTAATTTCCGCACGGTCCATAAAATTTTCCAACGGCCATTCGCAAGGCCGTACTGGAGCGTCTCTTGGTGGATCCTCGTCAGCATTGTGCATAGCAATCCTGGGTCCTTGCTTCTTAGAGGAACCACCTTGGAACATCTTCCTAAGCATATTGTTTTTCTCTGAAAAATTCTGAAATTTTTAGTAACTTCAAAAAAAAGTGAACAAACTTCAATAAAACTGATAGCAACTACTCCTACAAGTGCCTACACTACAAAAAAATACACTTCCGTGATGATACGTGTTTGTCACAGTAGGTCGTTTTTTTGTCATGCATGTACATCCATGACAAATTTATGATAGAATCAAGATAGTCATACCTGTGCTGTCGTAGAAGTGTTCCATGACATTACCAAAATTATCATCACGGAAGTGTCCACTTCCATGACAATAAATCGCGCGTCACAGAAGTGCTTTCGTCAAGGGTGACCGACACGTGGCATCCACCGTAATGGAACGCCGTTAAGCTATCGGGTCGGGTTTTGGATCCAATAACCCGTTAACAGCCCCGACCAATGGGGATTTTCCACGTGTAAAATCATTATTGGCTGGAGGAGACACGTGTCAACTCATCCAATGGGCGAGACGCGCCTATGATATGTTGACACGTGGACCGGCCCATCAAGTTTAAATGGGCCGGCCCAACTGAAGGCCCACAAGATTTTGCGGACCATAATGGGCCGGCCCGGCTAAAGGCCCATGAGATTTTGCGGACCATAATGGGCTGGCCCAGCTAAAGGCCCACAAGATTTTGCGGGCCATAATGGGCCGGCCCAGGTAAAGGCCCACAAGATTTTTTTGTGCCATAATGGGCCGGCCCAGGTAAAGCCCACAAGATTCTTGCGGGTCATAATGGGCCGGCACAGCTAAAGGCCCATGAAATTTCGCCGACATTAACGGGCCGGCCCAGCTGTAGGCCCACAAGATTTTGTGGACCCTAATAGGCCGGCCCATTAATTGCCTGCCATGTTTTGGGCCAAATGTCGGCCCATATTTGATCCAGTCCATTAATGGCCTGCCACGCTCCGGGCCTAATAGTGGCCCATATGAGATCCGGCCCATTAAAGGCCTACCACGTTCTGGGCCAAATTACGTCCCAGATCAGGTCCGGCCCTTTAAGAGGCTTTGGGCTCAATTATGGCCCGTATCAGATTCGACCCGTCAACTAGACACTATGCTTTTGGGCCCACTTGCTAAAGGCCCACTTAGTAATTCGGCCTGATATTAGTTTTGGCCTGTTAAGGGCCCGTTTAACATTTCGGCCCTATATTAATTTCAGCCTTTTAAAAACCCGTCATATAGTTGGGCCTAACTACGGCCCGGTTTGCATCCGGCCTGCTCGCAGCCAATATCTGATTGGGCCAAACAAGGACCGAGACAATTTTTCGGCCTGTTAAAAGCCCGTGATTTGATTCGCACAATCATGGGCCGGGGTTCATTTCGGGCTGCTGCCGGCCTGTGAGCTGATCAACACGTTTCAGGCCCAACCTACATCGTGATTGCATGACGGCCTGATTATGTACCGTAATTTTACGGTTTGGCTGGTTTACTTTGAAGACAGGATATATATACAGTAAAATAACTGCAGCATCGTGAAAGAAAAAACCTATACTATACAATAAAGAAATTACGGCATATTACATCCACTGGGCATCAAAGTTCGCCACTATGATAATAAAGCACAAGCAGACAGCAGATTACATACACTGGGCATCAAAGATCGCCACCAGTGCAAATAAACACACTGACAAAATAATATACAAAACCGACAGCACTTAAATAGAGTTCAAGAAAGGTTAGCCCTGCTGGGGAGCTGCAGCGCAAGCAGCTGAGCAAGATGATGAGACTGTGCTTGTTCAACACTTATATCTTCTTCACTCTGAAAGATAAACAAGCAGACAGATGACAGGTTTTGCACATAAAAGTATCAGTGCTGACAATTCATCACATTTCTTACTGACGAATAAAGTGACACAGTTTAAATTTGCATTAACACAATATGGTATTGTTCAGGTCAAGACATGGCAGGAAATGACATTGTGAAGGAGTTGGCAGCTTCACGACACCACTGGATTACAGATCAAGAACTCATAAGTATCAATGGTTAGTGTGTTGTCAATTTATACCATTTCAGATTGGCAAATAAAGACACGGTTTAAATAATAGTAGAATGATATGACATTGTTCATAGTTAAGACATTGCAGAATATGACATTGTGCTGTAGTGGGTAGGTTCACCACACCACTGGATTACAGATGAAGAACAGAAGCATACATGCAGTGCAAAAGAAGACCACTTGCTCTGTATAGTTTAATTTACATGGTATGAAGAAGGAACTTGGTTGTACAACTGAAAACTTAAATTGAGAAAGGACGAACTTTTGTTTATGAACTACATATAATAAACTTTAAACAAGCAATTTGATGCAAACACCAAAAATAAACAGTTGTTGCAGTCATGCCTAACCAAATATATACAACAAAGTTTGATGGCTTGAGATGGACAAACTTACATTATTGGTGAAGACAGGCTCTATAAAGGCCTTGTCCATGCTGATGGGGGGGGGGGGCAATTCAAGAAGTTTACCATAGAATCTTCTTCAAAAGCATTGCCTTTATTCTACATTTTGTTAAGAGTAAATATAGATGTGATAATATATGAAAAAATGGAGAATATTTAAGATAAGATGAAGAGTGATGCTACATAACCAAGTAGCTATAAATGTAAGTGCAGTGATATAGGCAAAAGGTACAGCCAAGAGCAATGCACAGCTAAACTTCTTCAGTACCAACCTTATGGTAAGAGTAAATATAGATCTGATGTGTAGAAAATGGAGGGCAAAGGAAAATAAGCTGCAGAGTGATGGTACATGAACACCTACCTGTCATTATAAGTACACTGATAAAGGACAACATGTACTTACAAGAACAATGCAGAGCTAAAAAAACATTGGCATTGGATATATTCTACACTAATGTAACCATTCATACAGATCAGATAATTTGGAGCAAACAATTGATAAAAACATTGGCATTGGATATATTCTACACTACCGTAAGCATTTGAGTGGAAAAACATGGTACGATGACAGATGGAATATGTATTGATAATGGATGGGCATGGCATCTCGACATATATGATGAGTAAACTAAGCAGATGGCGGTGCAACAAAGTAGAAGAAATGCAAGACAACATATGCAAGATACGCGCAATCAATAAAACCTTGCCAAATTAGAACATGCACCTTCATGGGTGAATAGGACAGGCCATCTGCCTTTGACTCCTCGAGGTTAGAATAGTCATTAGGATGATATTCTGAACAAGAATCAACAAGTGAGGAGCGTACGAGTTTCATTGCTTCCAGAATGGCACTCAATGCCTTGGTGCCAATTTTGTAAGTCATTGCAGTGTTCCACAATATTCTTCTGATGTGCGGATTCTGATATTCACTGTAATTGCGTATGATATCTGAGAACCATGAAAACATAAATAGTTGTGAGATTATCTTTGTAATGCAGATGATATTCTAATATAGGGGTGCCCCTGTAAACACTTGTGTGCTATCACTGGATTCTGATGAGAGAGCTCATGTGTGCTGTAATATGGTGCGTGCATTTATATAATCTGGCACAAGTACACAAAAAATAGGCTCCAGAAGTAAGGATAGCTGGCAGATGATAGGTTCATAATATACTGTATAGAGAGTTTATTGCCAAACCATGATAACAAGAGCACACAGCAACTAGGCAGATCATAGTGTACATAACAGGGGTACACCATAACCAGGATATATAAATCAGGAAAGTGGAACTGGCTGGAAATTACGGTGTTGTATTGCCGCTAGTAATTGAAAGCCTATCGATCACGTACAGGCCAGCTCTATCAGCTGTTAGACTACAGATGTCCCTGCTCCCCTTCCTGACAAGGAACATACTATGCTTCCCATACAGAACACCGCACGGGCCGCCGGCCAAACCACCGGCCCCACCGCCTGTGTTCCTCCACCACCCCCACCCCCACGCCCGCCCCCACCCGCGTCGAGTTTTCTTCATTCAACAAGGCCCCACCACCGCCCCCAAAACCACCGACCCCACCCGAGCTCCTTCGATCGCGCCGGCGAACTCCGGCGAGCTCTGAAAAATCGACTGACCCAATTTTGAAATTTAGTCTACTGTGATTTAACTAGTGTGGAATATAAAAGGGGAAAACCATGAGCATTGCGAGTATGGTGTTGAGCGTGCCATGGCGGATCTGAAGGTGCAAACCGGACAAAGGCAACTTCGCAACCAAGACAAGAAATCAGAGTAAAGCAGTGGCGATCTATTTTCTTGCTGCAATAAATAAGTTGAGCAGATACGAAAGAGTACCGCCTCTGGTGCGGCGCCGTGTACGCATCTGCTGAGAATTTGACGGTGCTGCGGTAGCGATGGCTGTCGGCGGCGTGGAAGCAGATCTAGGAGGGTAGATGGTGGCGGCGGGGCGCGGTGGACGAGACGGTCGTAGGAGCGGCGCCGACAAGGTGGACGATGGCGGGGATGAAGCGAGAGGGCGGGATGCAAGGATCCCGGTCCGAAGCCGTGGATGAGAGAGGTAGATCTCTCGTAATGGACGGCGACGTTGGGGTATCAGCTCCGGCATGGTGGAGGAGGACGGCGGTGGATGGGGTGGCGGACGGAGGAGGGTGGGGTGGAGTGGGTGTTTAGGAGCCCACGGAGTATGAATGGGGAAAAGGGAGGTAGAGAGGAAGGGGGGAACCATGTATTCAGGGCGCGCTTGTCTCAATTGCGAGGAAATTTACAAACTTAGCCCCCGTTTCAAATTTCTACTACATCACAGCAACACTAGTCGGTTGGGGATAGGACGGTAATCTCGCATACACCGAATATTTGCCGACGGGAGTTTGTTTTTGGCGCCCACCGTGTATGAATATGAATTGGGGAGGGAGTCGATAGGACACACTGTGTTTTGGCGCCCACTGTGTATGAATCCGGGTGAGAGGCGGTTACGTCACGTTTGGGTGAAATTACAAACCTACCCCTATCGAAACCTATAGAAATCCAGCATATAGGCTTTGCGTGGCAGGGATAGGCAGTAGTGATTTCCATCTCGCAGATTTTGGTTTCGGGTGGTTACTGCGACTTTCCCCGCTTCATTCAAATTTTGCAGAGTGCACGTTTACCGTGCCAACTCAATTCGAATCCCGTTTGTATTCTATTTTTTTCGGACGGGGTCCATTTTCAATTGGAATTACATTCTATATACATCATTTTTTTATATATACTTTCAAAAGCACAACACCATTTATACATAAATATGGTTTACAAATGGCATGATCTCAGATTCATAAGGTTGTATCCATCAATTTGGATTTTCAAATATTTGAAACCACTTTATGTTGAAATCCAATGTATGCATTCCTCGCTAACTGTCTCCAATTAATGTGTGTTTCATGCGGTTTTTTACTTCTCAAACATGTATAATGTGTTTCACACACATAACATATAGTGTAATCCCGTTTAGACATTAATTGCATATAAACCATGCATTGTTTGTAATTGAAGAATCTATGGATCACCAATATTGATAAACTATATAACATTACACGTGTGCCCAAATTCAAATGAATATGCATGTTTGATACACCAATTTGCGTTATGATATTATCGATGTCGTGATCTCCAGTTTAAATATTTGAATCCCGTTTAATCCAGATATTCGTCTCATATAGCTATCACTCATTCTTATATAGGACTATCTCTCTGGACCTATACGCGTTCATCGTCTCTCAGGTATCTCTCGTGCTACCTGTATGTCGACAATGATCTTTTATCTTCATAACACACTGACGGTACTCTCTCCCTCGACCTTCATCACTCTATCTCTCTCTAAGTATATCTCGCTCCCTGCTATGTGTCTCTAACTACGATCTCCATGTGGAATCTCTTTCTCTCACACAAACACAAAACTTTGTCTCCCGGGATCTCATTTCTCTCTACTATTCCCATGTGTGCCATTCGCACACCCCTCATACAGAGATGTCTTTCGCTCCTTAGATATGAGAACCTACGACTCTTCCTCTTCAATATCTCTTTCTCACACACAAACACAAACTCTGTCTTCCAGGGTCTCACATTTCTCCATTGTTCTCTTGTATGTCGCTCACACACACCCTCTCTCCCTAGAGATATCTTGCGTTCCCTCATATGTCTCTCTAGCTACCACTCTCGTTGTGAAATATCTTTCTCTCTCACAGACACAAAACTCCGTCTCTCTGGATCTCATTTCTCTCTGATATCTGTTTGTATGTGACTCACACGCACCCTCTTTCTATCTCTCTCACACCCACACACATAACCCATCCTTCTGATCCACTATACTCCTATCTCTAACACACACTAGCTAACATCTTTATCTTTCTATTTATCTGTTTCTCCATCAACCTTCTTTCTCGCCCTCACTCTTGATTCCTATCACGCACACTACATATGTTTCTATCTACATGCAGTCAAGTGCCCTCTCACACACATATATAACTTCACCCTTTGAACCACCCGACGGTCATCTCCAACACCCAAACTAGCGGATGTCCCTCTAGCTAGCATCTCCGTCTCTGTATCTATCTGTAGTTTCCCCGTCAACATTTCTTTCTCGCACAGAGTCTTGCTTCCTATCACCCACACTATATATGTCTCTCCATACATATGCATTTATAGGTTGGTCTCTTTTGCACAATCGTTGCGCCTCACTCCCTCTGCTCGCCATAGATGCATGCTCCAGCCCACGCCACTATCTCTTAAAGACAAAAACACATGCTCAATTGTCGGGACTTCTTCCATGCATTCTCACATGCATGCATATTGTCATACCGATCCGTATCTCCCATGTCGTTGATCTTATGACTTATGTCTTCTTTCTTTTATCTCGATCATACGCGCGCGCACACACACATCCCACGTATACATGTATACCTCTCACACATGCACATTCAAGGTCTCTATGTCTCCATACGTAGTTAATTACCCTCAATCCTAACGCTACATCGAATTGTTCTCCTCTTTTGTGCACATAACTTCCGCCTGGATGGGTAAAGCACACACTCACACTTAACAATCTCCTTCTAGCTACCCCCCCGCCTCTCACTCTTCCCTTATATCCCTGAAACCAATAAGACCATCCATTAGTTTAATTCCCGCCTACATGCACCATTGATATATAGTAGTCTTCCTCGGTGTCTCTCGAACAAACACGTTCTCTCGAAGTCGACTCCTATACGCGCACACACCTTCTCTTCCCTCTCTACGGGCATTTTCTCTCTCGCACCCCATCGTTGGTGGCCTCTGCCATACACATCACCTCTCTATGATGAAAGCCACGGACACTTAAATTACATCCGCCACAGAGGACCCCGCGACACACACACACACACACACACCCCCCAACACACACACACACTAAGACTCCATCTCTCTCTCTCACACACACACACACAAACACACACACACACACACGCAAGCACGCACGCCCCCCACACACTAAGACTCCATCTCTCTCGCTCTCTCTCACACACACAAACTAAGACTCCATCTCTCTCTCACACACACACACACACCCCACACACACACTGTCGGTGTCAAAACCGGCGGATCTCGGGTAGGGGGTCCCGAACTGTGCGTCTAGGCCGGATGGTAACAGGAGACAGGGGACACTTTGTTTTACCCAGGTTCGGGCCCTCTCGATGGAGGTAATACCCTACTCCTGCTTGATTAATATTGATGATATGGGTAGTATAAGAGTAGATCTACCACGAGATCAAGGAGGCTAAACCCTAGAAGCTAGCCTATGGTATGATTGTTGTGTATGGAGTTGATCGCCGACGGACTACAACCCTCCGGTTTATATAGACACCGGATAGGGTTAGGGTTACACAGAGTCGGTTAAAATGGTAGGAGATCTTGAATATCCGCACCGCCAAGCTTGCCTTCCACGCCAAGGAAAGTCCCATCCGGACACGGGACGAAGTCTTCAATCTTGTATCTTCATAGTCCAGGAGTCCGGCCGAAGGTATAGTCCGGCTACCCGAACACCCCATAATCCAAGACTCCCTCACACACTAAGACTCCATCTCACACACACATGCTCTAGGCGCAGCATTTGTTCCTACCACCCTTCATCCAACCTTACCCGTATGATGAACAATCAGCTTTATTTACTTGCATAACATGGACAAATTCCACTTTACTTTAGTAGTCAGCAAACTTATCATCTGTACCCTTATAAAAAACGAGTTGGTGGTGATGGTGTGCCTGCCATCTTGTAATACAGACCGTATGATCTATATCTGAGGATAGAAAGCAAACTATGATAATTTTACAAAAGATACCCGCACCTCTCTCCACATCATTATCTCCCGCAACCTCATTGCTCAGCAATTAAAAAAGGAATAAGTCTCTGGAACAATCTAGCATGCATGGTGGCCGCGTCGATACTGGCCATAGGCCCTGTTTGGATCCATGGGTTAGAGTTAGTTTGAGCTAGTTGGGGCTCAAATAGCCCTAAACTATCCAAGCACGAGGGTTTAAATTGGAGCAAGTTGCACCGAACCCACCAAAAAGAACTATCCCACCCATGAGGGTTTAAACTGGAGATAGTTCTCATTGGGACCACTGAAAAATCACTTCTCTCTCTCCATGAAGTGCATTTATTGTCAATCTAACCCTGTCAGCCAAACACCTCTTTGGCTACAGTTAGTTCAGGGTTAGTCATGAGTTAGTCTAACCTCTAGCTAAGTTAGAGTATCAAACAAGAGCAGTATAGGACATGCAAGTTGCTCAAAGCATACAGGCAAATTCGTAGGTGAAAGGATTTTTTTCTTTTTGAAAACGGAACGTGAAAGGAATTTTTTTAGAATGCTCTTGGCATGTCGCTAACATGTGATAGTTAACCGACCTCAATAGATGGCAGAAACGCCAGCCCGCCGCACTTTGATAGAGACGAGGAGGGAGAAGCGATACAAGCTGCTGGATTACTAGGGATAGGTGTCGCACGGAAGCCAAGAAATATGGTGATAGCGTGGGTTAGCCATGTACTAGTATGATGTAACTACACTTGGCTGCCGTGTTTCGTACTCTTCCAGTCCACTGTGGAGATGATTGGTTAATTTTATATCGCTGAATAATATTAAATATTATGAGTGCAGACGCTCCACCACGAGGTTCCTTGCTCCTTCTTGGTCATCCGGAATCTATGTTCTTCCACTCTATTTTTTTACGTGAGCTTTGTTCATCCTTTTGCCAACACGCGAGACATCTAGCATCAAGGTGCACGTGTTATGTAAGGATCGTTCCATCTATATGAAGAACACGTGGGACTGGAACTACGAGACCAACATGTACCCAGGAGTGGACGTACGAACCTGAGTAATGTAGCGCCGTAAGTGAAGTAGAAAGGCACAAATCGTATGAACATGCGTGGCATATAGGGTGTGTTTGGTTGTGTTCTCGTCTCAGCATAGTTGTTCCCTCTTCAGGCATGCTCAACTCAACACCCCTCTTCATGCATGCTCTCTTCATGCATGCTTCTAGTGTATTTGTGCTAAACTAGTGTGGACTCATGCACCCTCCATACACTCTACCAAACACCCAAAAGTAGGTTGAGAAGGGAACTCTTGGGCAGCATTTGTCTCTTACTATGTACTACCACTAAATGTTGTACGTGCAATGCACGGTGATGTTATGGAGTACGTGCCTAAGTACTCTACTACTACTATATTAGTTGGAGGCACATATTAACTTTTATATTTGTTTACGTGTATGCCTTGAGACCTTCCAACTAGACGTGTCTTTGTCTCCATTTTTTTTGCGGAAAACGTGTCTTTGTCTCCAGGTCGCACTTTGTATCGTTCATACCACTAAGTACTACTACGTGTGGTCTCCGACCCAGAAGTGGAGACGCTCTACCACGCTGTTTTTTTACGCTGGGCTCTACCACGCTGTTCATGTCCCACTCCTTTCGCTGCGTGTGTGACATCCAGCACGTGCCGTGTTTGGCACCCTTCGTCGTAAGAGTTGAAACGCTAGCATTCATCATAAATAAAAATTAATTATAAATCGGCAGTGATACTATTTTTTTTGCGAACCAATCAGCAGTGATACTATACCTCGATATCGTAAATAATACTACTTTGTTCACCAACATGTGGGACGTCGACCATCCTGGTCCACTTGCCATGCACACAGAACTCCAAGGGAGTCACCCAGGTCATCGCGCCGCAGTAACAATGACTAATGAGCTATCAAATCACAGGCCCACGTCCCACTTTGAAGTTTCTTGGACGAAGGAACCATCATGACTTCGTTGAATTCCGCTTCTTGAAGAAAACTACTCTACCAGCAGTACTGCTAGCTACAGTAGTTAGTACAACAGAGGCCTCCTTTCGTTCATAGGATAGGAATATGAAAATCATAGGAAGTGAGATGACATGCATCTCAATTCCTATAGAGAAAGAGATGCCATTTGATGCTTAGGATATGAATTTTTCCATTTAGTATAGGCTAATGTACTGGTAATTTGCTCTAAAAACTACAGTAGTAACTAGTAGTACTGGTACATGCTCGTACTCAGACACACACACACACACACTAACTACTAGTACTACTACTTCTCACATGATGGCCAGACACCGTCGTTCTCCTTCCCGGCTTTGTCGGCGACACCCCACCGTGCTTGGATCTCCGCCGACCTCTCCGCAGCAGCGCATGCGTCCTTTTCTTTCTTGCGGCAGCATGCCTCTCTTTTCTTGACTGCTTTCTGACTTTTCCGCTCCCTCTGTGCGGCTTTGGCCGCCTCTTGCTCTACCGCCCATTCGGCCTTGGCATCTTCAAATTCCTTCCACATAGTTGTGAGGTCGCGAGCGGCGATGAACTCGGCACGGTGGGATGCCATCGCTTCCCTACCATTTTGTGTGCGGTCGTGGGCGGCGAGGAACTCGGTGCGGCGGGATGCCATCGCTGCCTTACCGGTTAGTGTGCGGCGCGGTGGCATGAACGACGCTTGGTGAGAGCTCTGGGGTGGAGTGGCCGGATAACCGAATAGTGCATTGGTTTGTCAAGAGCTCAAGGACAGAAGATGAAGCAAATTTGGATTCCCCTTCAATCCTGGTCATTTATTACCGAGTAAAATGCATTGTCGGTCATCGAACTTGTCTTGGTAGCTCACTTTGATCATTATATACGAGATATGGTGATTATACGGTCACTGGCTCAGCGTATAGCTCCGTATTTGTCTGGTTGACCAGTCAAACAGTCCGCATGCGCCTCATCAGCTCGTGTTCTTTATCTATCTACGTGGGCCTACCTGTCAATGGAGAAAGAAATACTGTAAAAACCAAAATTATGCTAGAGTCCAGATCACTTCCGGAGCACGCTCTCACCGCCCTGGCCCCTCAAGACGCCAGCTGCCCGCCGCATGCATGCATAGCAAGTAGTACTCCTTATGTGGAGGAGAGAGAGGCATTGACAAAGACAAGGAGTGGGCTCTGCAAGAGCCCGTCTCTACATGTGCTCCTAGGTATAAAAAAATAATTCTAAAAAAGGCATAAAAACAATTGTGTCTTAAAAAAAGAAAGGTAAAAAACATTTGAGAGGAAATAGATAGAGAAAGTGAGAAAAAGCTGTAACCTAGGCATTACATGAGGAAGGAGGGAGTGGTGCACATGCCAAGTTCACTGGGCTGCCGTGTTTCACACTCCTCCGTCGTAACAGTGGAGACAATAGCTTTCATCAAAAATAAACAATGAATACTCGTTGCTCGTCCTCTATATTAGAAAGAATACTTTCATTCGCCGACATGTGGGACGTCGACCATCCTGGTCCACCTGCCATGCACAAAATTATCCTGGTCTACCCCGGTCGTATCGCAGGCCCAACCTTTCCCACTGTAAGTTGTTCGGATGAAGGAACCATCATGACTTCGTTGAATTCTGCTTCTTCAAGAAAACTTACTGTACCCGCAATACTGAAAGTGCAACTATCCCTAGGTGGTTTTGGTAATTCATAACAACATATAGCTCATTGAGCTAATGCTATTCCAAGATGATTATTTCAGGAAAGCTCAATGATTGGCATGGCATGGATGTGAAAGTGGAACCCTCAAAATGTTAAGGACAAAGGATTGGCTCAAGCTCAAAAGCTCAAGACTCTTCATTTTATATTTTAGTGATCCAAGATCACATTGAGTCCATAGGAAAAGCCAATACTATCAAGGAGGGATGAGGTGTTGCTTAATGAGCCTCTTGCTTCATGTGCTTAATGATATGCTCCAAAACCCTCAACTACTTTCCCATATCCACATTTGACCTAAACCCTAAGCCAAACTCGGTCCTACCGATTCTTCCTATCCGGCGCCACCGAATTTCACTTGTCATTAGCCACTGCCAAACCCTAGCAATTCGGTTCTACCGATAAGGATCTCGGTCCCACCGAGATGGGGTTGCAAACTCTCTGTTTCCCTTTCGTAACTTTTCGGTCCCACCGAAAGAGCGAATCGGTCCCACCGAGATTGCAATGTAAACTCAGTGTTTCCCCTTTGTAACTTTTCGGTCTCACCGAGTTCCACTCGGTCTCACCGAAAGAGCAAATCGGTCCCACCGAGTTTGCCTGACCAACTCTCTGGTTAGCTAATTACCAAACTCGGTCTCACCGAGTTTGTGTAATCGGTCTCACCGAGATTACGTTATGCCCAAAACCCTAACCGAATCGGTCCTACCGAGTTGCATGTCAGTCCCACCAAAATTCCTAACGGTCACTAGGTTTACTATTTTGGTCAGACCGAGTTTTCTGATTCGGTCCCACCGAGATTGGTAAATTGTGTGTAACAGTTGGATCTTGTGTGGAGGCTATATATACCCCTCCACCTCCTTCTCATTCGATGAGAGAGCCATCAGAACACACACACCATTCCCACTCATATGTTCTAAGAGAAAACCACCTACTCATGTGTTGAGATCAAGACATTCCATTCCTACCATATGAATCTTGATCTCTAGCCTTCCCAAGTTGCTTTCCACTCAAATCTTCTTTCCACCAAATCCAAATCCTATGAGAGAGAGTTGAGTGTTGGGGAGACTATCATTTGAGGCACAAGAGCAAGGAGTTCATTACCTACACACCATTTGTTACTTCTTGGGAGTGGTGTCTCCTATATTGGCTAGGTGTCACTTGGGAGCCTCCGACAAGATTGTGGAGTTGAACCAAGGAGTTTGTAAGGGCAAGGAGATCGCCTACTTCATGAAGATCTACCGCTAGTGAGGCAAGTCCTTCGTGGGCGATGGCCATGGTGGGATAGACAAGGTTGCTTCTTCGTGGACCCTTTGTGGGTGGTTGCTTCTTCGTGGACCCTTCGTGGGTGGAGCCCTATGTGGACTCGCGCAACCGTTGCCCTTGGGTGGAGCCCTGTGTGGACTCGCGTAACCGTTACCCTTCGTGGGTTGAAGTCTCCATCAACGTGGATGTAGGATAGCACCACCTATCCGAACCACGGGAAAAACATCCGTGTCTCCAATAGCGTTTGAATTCTCCAAACCCTTCCCTTTATATTCTTGCAAGTTGCATGCTTTACTTTCCGCTGCCTATAAACTCTTTGCATGTTTGCTTGAATTGTGTGATGATTGCTTGACTTGTCCTAAAATAGCTAAAATCTGCCAAGAACTAAAATTGGGAAAAGGTTAAGTTTTTATTTGGTCAAGTAGTCTAATCACCCTCCCTCTAGACATACTTCGATCCTACAAGTGGTATCAGAGCCTTGGTCTCCATTTGCTTGATCTCCATAGCTTTTGGTGGTCATAGCCTTGGTTTCACAACCTAGGAGAGTATGGCGTCTAGTGAGGGAAATTATCACCGTAGAGGTCCTTACTTTGATGGTACTAATTTTGCTAGTTGGAAGCATAAAATGAAAATGCATATTCTTGGACATAACCCCGCCGTTTGGGCTATTGTGTGTGTTGGTTTGCAAGGTGACTTCTTTGATGGGAGAGAACCAAACCGTGAAGCTACCGCGGATGAGTTGAAGATGTTGCAATACAATGCTCAAGCTTGTGATATTCTCTTCAACGGATTGTGCCCCGAAGAATTCAACAAAATCAGCCGCCTTGAGAATGCAAAGGAAATTTGGGACACTTTGATTGATATGCACGAAGGTACCGACTCCGTCAAGGAATCCAAGTTGGATGTGCTTCAAAGCCAACTTGACAAGTTCAAGATGAAGGATGGTGAAGGTGTCGCTGAAATGTACTCTAGGCTTGCTCTCATCACAAATGAGATTGTCGGCTTAGGAAGTGAAGAGATGACCGATAAATTCATCATCAAGAAGATCCTAAGAGCCTTGGATGGAAAATATGATACCGTGTGCACATTGATCCAAATGATGCCAAATTACAAAGATCTCAAACCAACGGAAGTGATTGGAAGAATTGTTGCTCATGAGATGTCACTTAAGGATAAAGAGGAACTTCACAACAAATCAAGTGGTGCCTATAAAGCCTCATGTGAAGCCCCTACATCATCAAGTGAGAAACAAGACTTCAATGAAGAATTGAGCTTAATGGTGAAGAACTTCAACAAGTTCTACAAGAGTAGAAGCAAAGATAGAAGCTCCAAGTCAAGGTCCTACAATGACAAAAGATCTTCTAGTCGAGAGCGAAACTGTTACAACTGTGGAAGACCCGGACACTATTCCAATGAGTGTACAGCTCCCTACAAGAGAAGAGAAGATTCTCCAAAAAGAAGAAGCAAAGGATCACCACCAAGAGAGAGAAGGAGTAGAGATGATCGTTATGAACGAAGATACTCACGGAGAAGCAAGGATTCGGAAAGGAAGGAAAAATCATCAAGGAGCTATACAAGACGAAGACATCAAGCTCATGTTGGTGAATGGGTATCCGGCTCCGACTCCGACAGCCACTCCGAGAGAAGTTGTCACTCCGACTCCGAAGATACTCAAGATGAAGGTGTTGCCGGTCTAGCACTCGTGTCAACCAACTCCTACGACATATTTGACTCACCAAATGAAGAAATTGGAAGATGCTTCATGGCCAAAGGTCCTAAGGTAACACACCCCGAGTATGTTGACTTCAATAGTGATGAAGATGACTTGTTAGGTGATGACTTGCTTGGTGACAACTCTAGTGATGAATACTATGATGAAAGACCTATTAATCATGCTAATCAAGATAAAACGAATGACAATGATAAGGAGAAGATTGAGGCTCTAACTAAAGAACTAAAAACTCTTAAGTCAGCTCATGACACTATCTTCGAAGATCACCGAGAACTTTTAAGAGCTCATGAGAAACTACGCTTTGAAAAGGTCAATCTTGAGCAAGAGCATGAGTTCTTAAAGGCAATCAATGATGATCTCCGCAAGAAAAGTTCTTCTTACATTGCCAAGCGTTTACTCTTATCCACTTACATGCCTCAAGTCAAGTCTAGTAACAAGAAAGATTCTTCCTCTAGTAGTAACAATGATCATGCTAAATCCAATATTGTTGCTTCTAGTAGTTCTCTTGATTCCACTAATGATTCTCTTAGCCAAGTTACACTTGAGCAAGAAAATAGCTTATTGAAGGGAATTATAGAGAAAGGAGTGTACAAGAGCCTTGCCGGGAGTAAGCAATTCGAGGAAATTGTGCGCAAGCAAGGAATGCACCGGAAGAATCAAGGTGTTGGTTTTGAACGAAAGTTCAATGCCAATGGAGTTGAATGGGAAGAAGATCAATACCCCAAGACGAAGTTTGTCCCTCAACAAGAGAAGTATACTTCTTTCAAGGGGACACAAGCTCAAGATGATCTTCCACCACAAGACTACGAGCAAAAAGGCAAGGACAAGCTTCAAGAGGAAATTGATGCATTTGAAGAAGCTCCAAAGACCTTAGTCAAGTGGATTCCCAAGACTACTTCAAGTTCCACTTCATCAAGTACGACTACAACTCCAAGGATTCCCATCGAGATGATGTGGATCCAAAAGAAGAAGAACTAGAGAGTTCTTGAGGGTGACTCCACCAACATACTTCACTCTTATCATTTTGGCAAGAACAAGTGCAATCAACTTCCACATCTTGCACTAGTTCAAGGAGTCACAAACCCTCTTGTTGGTAAGACAAGGGACAAGGTAACCTAAAAGTTTTCATGGACATCATCTTTTGTGTGCATCACTCTATGTCTATGGATATCCTTGTTTGTTCCTTGTGGGACTAACCCATGTAGGTATTGAAAGTGAAATTCACTCAAATGGATAGCTCCAAGAGATCTACATCAACATTGAGCATCCACATCTTCAATATCTACATGAAGTCATCATCGACAAAACCCAAGGTTAGTTCATCCCTCTTAGGGGGGATATCACATCTAGGGGGAGCTTTACTCTAAGACTTGAGCTAAAGCAACTCTAAAGATGTGAACAAAACAATGCTTTATGTAAAAGTGGTAACCCCACTTGAGCTTAAACGATGAGTATGACCTACGATCAAGTGTTCTCACTTGACTCCTAAGTCAATATACTCATATATAGATGACCTAGTCATCGCAAATTGCTTGATAGATGCTAGAATTGGTTGTGCATGCCTTGCCACATATTTCATTTGCCATCTTATTGTGTGAGCATGCTGATTGCATATCTTACTCATTCGAGGACATCCACTTGTTGTTTTGACTGTTTGGCTTTATCCTCTTTTGCCAAGTGGATGGACAAGAATGCCTAAGAACCTCCTCTAGCTATCTATGCTTTTCTCATCTCAAACTCTATTCATGCTGCATCACAAAATTTGATCAAGTCAGATTCGAACCACTCTGTGTGAGGAGCGCTCGGAGTCCCCGATTCGTCATAGACTTAAACTTCCAAAACCTCTTTATGAATCTCGGTCTGACCGATACTCCATTTTTGGTCCTACCGAGTTCATTAAGTTGATCTAGGTTTTCGATCTCGGTGCAACCGATTTGAACTCTTCGGTCACACGGAGTTGCAATAACTGCACACAGTTTTGCATCTCGGTGCCACCGAGTTGTTCCACTCGGTCACACCGACAGGGTCGGGCTATATATAGTGACGGGCAGAATTTTGGAAATTTCTCTGAAACCTCCTCGCCCGCGCGATAGCCTGCTCTGCCTTCGTGGTCTCCGGATCGTCTTCTCGCCGCCAGCAGCCTCCAGTTGCTGGTCTCCGCCGCCGTCAACGGAATTCTGCCCCGCCGTTGCCGCCGTAGCGAGTCTCCGCCGAACTAGGGTTTGGACTCGATCTTTGTGTTATTCTCCACTCCGATTCCTAGCACATTGTGATCATCATGATTCTCGCCATGATTGAAACACTCCTATCCAGTCAATGAACTCGTAGATTAGGCTTAATTCGAAAATTTTAGGGTTAGGTTTCCGCCGAAACCATCTCGGACCCACCGAGTTGAAAAACTTGGTCCCACCGATCTGGCTTTTGCCATTGCACAAGTGAAACTCGGTTTGACCGAGAATAACTTATCGGTGCGACCGATTTTGGAATTCTGTGAAACCCTAGCAGTCTCGGTGCCACCGAACTATGACTCGGCCCTACCGAGTTCACTAGTTTAGGTTCCAAAACTGCTTCGGTGTCACCGAGTTTGAAAATCGGTAGATCCGAGATGCTTTCTGTGGAAAACTAAAACTAAGTTTTTGAATTAATCTTTTGCAAAAATCTCTGCTTTTTGTGATGCTCATCCACTCTATCTTATCCATAATCTATTCACAGGGTCAGCAGTCAGTTTGCAACATGTCTGATCAAAGTGACAGCCAGAATGTGTCTGAGCAGCAAGTTGTGATGAGTGAGGGCACTAGCCCCTCAAGTTCTTCTGATGATGGCAGCAGGAGCACCCCCAGCAATCTGCCTAAGGCTGCCACACGTCAAAGGAAGAAGAGAACATCTGATTCTGAGGATGAAGACTATGTGGCAGAGGAAGAGGCCACCTCCAAGAGAGTTGAGCCAGCTCAAGGCTCAAAGCCAGGCCTGAAAATCAAGAGGCCAGCAGGCAGGCAGCCCATGTCAAAGGCTAGAGCATCAACTGAGAAGCCTGCTCCCATTGAGCCCTTGCAGCTGAGGGCAAGAAAAGGAAAGAGAGAGTGAAAAAGACTGTGGCTAGGGTGCTTGGCAAAGCCTCCATCATGGTAGAAGAGGATGAGGAAGAAGAGGCAGTTGCACCAGCGCCCAAGGCAGCCAAACTTATGGGAGATGCCATGAGGTCAGGGGGAGCTGCATCCAAGCCCAAGGAAGCACCTAAGGCTGCATCTAAGCCTAAGAGTGCACCAAAGAGGAACACAAGAAGCATACCAGCCACTGAGAAGAACAAGGCCCCAGTGCCTGAAGCTATCGAAGAAGAGGAAGAGAGTGTCCTTAGGAAGCTCAAGCCCAAGATCCCAGACCACAACGATGCTCATCCTGTGGCTGAGGATATGAAGCTCAGGAGAGACTCAGGACTCAGGAAATGGAGAGAAGCAGATCCATATGCTTCTAGGAGAAGGACTGCCGTGGATTACAGATTTCATACCAAGGAGCAGCAAGATTTCTATGAGACTGTTTTGCTTGACAAGAAGCCAATCGTTTGTGACATGAGATGGGTCGACTGGACCTACATCAAGGACAATGAAGAGTACTACCCAGGAGTTCAAGACAGCTTCAGAGCGTGTGGAGTAGAGGACTTTGTTGGGCAGAAGCTCACAAAGTGGAACGAGGAACTCATCATGCAGTTCTACTCCACAGCTCACTTTTATCCAGATGGGAGGATTACATGGATGTCTGAGGGTACGAGGTACCAATCCACTGTTGAGGAATGGGCAAAGTTGATCAATGCCCCAGAGGAGCAAGCAGATGACTTGGATATCTATGCCAAGAAGAAGATGGACCACAACTCCATGTCCAACATGTACAAGGAGATTCCGAATGAAGCACTCGACACATTCAAGTTTGGCTCAGTGCATTATCTGCTATCAGGATTGCCTACGATCAACTAGATCCTTAGGCACACCCTTCTGCCCAAGTCTGGAGATCACAAGATGATCAGAAGTCACGCGATCAACTTGCTTCATGTTTTTGACGTGCCTCAAAAATTCAAAGTCATGAGCCTCATAGTAGAAACGATCAAAAGGACTGTGGCAGATCAGAAGAGGAGCTGTGGATATGCCCCTCAGATTCAGGAGCTCATCAACTCCAAGATAGGCACGGGCGTATATTTGTTGGATAAGGAACACCTGCCCATCCGTCCAGATTTTGAGAACAATGAAGTTGTGATGACAGAGAATGAGCCATCATCTGCACAAGCATATGCAAAGAAGGAGAAGGCGAGGAAGGAGAAAGCTGCCAGGATGCCTACTCAAGCAGAGGCATCTGAATACTTCTTGAAGACCAAACAAGAGCAGCTTGGTTACTTGATTGCGTCCACCCTACGGATTGAGCAGAGTATAGCCACCCTGACTCAGAACCAGGCGAGTTTAGAGAGGATCATGGAACAGAGGTTCTATGACTTGGACATCAAGGTAACAGAAGTTCAGTCTGCAGTGGAGCAGCTCCAGGAGGACATGAATGAGAGGAGAGGCAGGACCACGACTCATGCGTTTGCGAGGGTGCCACGAGGTCCGAGGTCGTCTGCACTGCCAGTTGCTGACACCAGAGCCACTACTTCAGCACCAGCTACAGCCTCAGCTCCAGCGTCTACTTCAGCTCAAACTCCAGCGACTACTTCAACATCTACAGAAGCCTTCGTCCTTGGAGTGATCCGGACTCCACCACCACCTGAAGATCAAGCCTGAGCGTCGATCTAGTGCTATGCATTTTCTAGGAACTTTTTGGTAACTTGTTGCCAAAGGGGGAGAAGATGTATAGATCATAGGCTTCGAGAGAGAGAGAGAGTGTTGCTTTTCTCTCTTGCTTTATTTGGTGGTTTTTCGAACCTTTTCTGCTTTTGAGTGCTTGATACTACGTCATTATTTGTGAGACATCGATGATCATGTGTTTGATCATAAGCAACACTTAATGTTTGCTTAATGCTTGCTTAAATATTATCATTCTATCTATCGTTTGTGATCATTCACTATTCTTGGTGATGAGTGCATGTATTTCATTCTTATCATTTTGAGCGCTCCACCAAGATGTATGTGACATGGAAGAGTAACCCATGACTCTAACTCTTTGTGCATTTGCAGTCCAAAGCAAATTTTAAATATGCACAAATTTAGGGGGAGCTCTTACTTATCACATACTTCTCAAAGCGACGATATATTTCATGCTTATTATCATTTGTCGAAGCTTTGATCTATATGTTGTCATCAATTACCAAAAAGGGGGAGATTGAAAGTGCAACTATCCCTAGGTGGTTTTGGTAATTCATAACAACATATAGCTCATTGAGCTAATGCTATTCCAAGATGATTATTTCAGGAAAGCTCAATGATTGGCATGGCATGGATGTGAAAGTGGAACCCTCAAAATGTTAAGGACAAAGGATTGGCTCAAGCTTAAAAGCTCAAGACTCTTCATTTTATATTTTAGTGATCCAAGATCACATTGAGTCCATAGGAAAAGCCAATACTATCAAGGAGGGATGAGGTGTTGCTTAATGAGCCTCTTGCTTCATGTGCTTAATGATATGCTCCAAAACCCTCAACTACTTTCCCATATCCACATTTGACCTAAACCCTAAGCCAAACTCGGTCCTACCGATTCTTCCTATCCGACGCCACCAAGTTTCACTTGTCATTAGCCACTGCCAAACCCTAGCAATTCGTTTCTACCGATAAGGATCTCGGTCCCACCGAGATGGGGTTGCAAACTCTCTGTTTCCCTTTCGTAACTTTTCGGTCCCACCGAAAGAGCGAATCGGTCCCACCGAGATTGCAATGTAAACTCAGTGTTTCCCCTTTGTAACTTTTTGGTCTCACCGAGTTCCACTCGGTCTCACCGAAAGAGCAAATCGGTCCCACCGAGTTTGCCTGACCAACTCTCTGGTTAGCTAATTACCAAACTCGGTCTCACCGAGTTTGTGTAATCGGTCTCACCGATATTACGTTATGCCCAAAACCCTAACCGAATCGGTCCTACCGAGTTGCATGTTAGTCCCACCGAAATTCCTAACGGTCACTAGGTTTACTATTTCGGTCAGACCGAGTTTTCTGATTCGGTCCCACCGAGATTGGTAAATTGTGTGTAACGGTTGGATTTTGTGTGGAGGCTATATATACCCCTCCACCTCCTTCTCATTCGATGAGAGAGCCATCAGAACACACGCACCATTCCCACTCATATGTTCTGAGAGAAAACCACCTACTCATGTGTTGAGATCAAGACATTCCATTCCTACCATATGAATCTTGATCTCTAGCCTTCCCAAGTTGCTTTCCACTCAAATCTTCTTTCCACCAAATCCAAATCCTATGAGAGAGAGTTGAGTGTTGGGGAGACTATCATTTGAGGCACAAGAGCAAGGAGTTCATTACCTACACACCATTTGTTACTTCTTGGAGAGTGGTGTCTCCTAGATTGGCTAGGTGTCACTTGGGAGCCTCCGACAAGATTGTGGAGTTGAACCAAGGAGTTTGTAAGGGCAAGGAGATCGCCTACTTCGTGAAGATCTACCGCTAGTGAGGCAAGTCCTTCGTGGGCGATGGCCATGGTGGGATTGACAAGGTTGCTTCTTCGTGGACCCTTTGTGGGTGGTTGCTTCTTCATGGACCCTTCGTGGGTGGAGCCCTGTGTGGACTCGCGCAACCGTTGCCCTTGGGTGGAGCCCTGTGTGGACTCGCGCAACCGTTACCCTTCGTGGGTTGAAGTCTCCATCAACGTGGATGTAGGATAGCACCACCTATCCGAACCACGGGAAAAACATCCGTGTCTCCAATAGCGTTTGAATTCTCCAAACCCTTCCCTTTATATTCTTGCAAGTTGCATGCTTTACTTTCCGCTGCCTATAAACTCTTTGCATGCTTGCTTGAATTGTGTGATGATTGCTTGACTTGTCCTAAAATAGCTAAAATCTGCCAAGAACTAAAATTGGGAAAAGGTTAAGTTTTTATTTGGTCAAGTAGTCTAATCACCCCCCTCTAGACATACTTCGATCCTACAAATACTGCTACCACACGCGAAGACTAGATGGCACTGTACCACGTCATATCACTGAAACCCACTAGGCCAAACTAGCCCGCCTAGGTCATCTATTTTGGAACCGAGGGAGTACGTCTCTGCACTGCTATGATTTTGTGTTGCACGTCATATCACTGAAACCCACTAGGCCAAACTAGCCTGCCTAGGTCATCGATCGCTAAGCCTACAATTTTAGGAGCTAGGGCTATTGGTCGATCGACGAGGGATAAGTATAAGCATACCACGAGCTCATTAGCCCCAACGTTTCTCTTCGGTGAGTGTTTTGCAAGTACTATAGCTCGCACAGTAGCTAGCCTACTAACACCAAGAATCATCAAACAAGCCCTGCTGATATGATAAACAGTTCAAACTTACATCTAATCATGCCATATATTACATCAAAAGCTGGTGAGGATACATCTGTTTCCATAACTCGGAGAGGGTTCGCATGATTCACTATCAAACAAAAGTAGCAAGATCCGCCCACACAAGACAGTGCACTAGCCCTAAGATGGTTTGATAACACACATCGTTCTGGTAATTAAACAAAGGGCAATGCAAACTACCCTGAAGGATTAGTGCGACCAACTATTTCTTGTCATCAATCTCTCGGGCAATGACCACAGCACGGACAACGGCATGGGAATCGATTTCTAGGGCGATGTCCGCAGGACTGACCGCGACATCGGAATCGATCTCTGGGGCGATGTCCACAGGATAGACAGCGGCATCGGAATCGATCTCCGGGGCGATGCCAACAGGACGGGCCACGACATCGGAATCATCAAGGACATCCACCGGCACCTGCACAACCCTAACATATTAGCAAGCACATTGCAAATAATCAAAAACCACAACTATGGTAATAAGCCATTATTTTTTACCTTGTGCAGCTCACCGGGGGATCTCATCCCTCCGGGGGCCATCTCCTCGTCCTCGATGGGGGGCATCACCTTGCCAGGGGAATACTGCTTCTCAATGGCGACTATCTCCTCAAACTCGGTCTTGAGCCTCACATAGGTGGTAATCAGAGTTCCTGGGGTAGGCACGGTGGGGCCATTGCTGTTCTTCCAACTTTCTTTGAGGAGTTCGTCCGCCAACGTCCTCATTTCTTGGGCCAGTGCTTGTTTCTTGGAGTTCTTCGTCTCCATGGCTTGGCCCGCCAACATGGTTAATTCGTTGGTCGGTGCTCGCTTCCCGGAGATCGCTGTCTCCAGTGGGTTGTCCGCCGGCAACTCTTTTCCTTGTGCTCTAGGATCCATCAATGAACTGACAAACAAAAAGCAATCGAAAGGAAACCACAATCACAATGAAAACGGGAAAAGAATAGGATGTGAGAATCGGTCGGTGTTTCGCAAAAAGAAGATTCTTGGAATGAAAATATAGCAGCATAACTGATTCACCCACCTTTCCTTCGTTGGTACAGAAGAAAAATGGCAGAAGTGAGTAGTCTGGAGTGAGGTTTTCTTCAACAAGGGAAAGAAAGGGCTTGAATGAGCGTTCCAGTGAAATGATGGTAGCTTTGTCCAGTCCAACTTGGAGGCCACCTTACCACTGCTGGTAAAGGTGTGCGTTTTGTGATATGACGGGTCATGACGGCCACACTGGGGTGACAGGTGAGTCTCGACTGTAGCACCTAGCTGTGATTTGGTGGATGGCACGCGGGCCCGGATGCTTTGAAATGTCCCGCATGTAGATAGAGCGGCTAGTCATATACTCCCTCCTTTCCAGTTTATAGGGCTCAATTCAAAAATTTCACCAACCAAGGTAGATGGTGAGTGGTGGAATCCTTTTTGTAATTTGCAAAAGCACCCAATTAATGCTCTTGTTTTCTTCAAAAATGTATGTTTACCAATGTATTAATTGCAATGCATGCATGCATAAAGTACATGCATTGGTCAATTTTCTCTTAATACCTTCATGCAATTATTTAATGCACCTTGGAATCTGAACTTGTGATGGGGAACAACCAAATTGAGCCTTATAAAATGAAAAAACTAAGATTTTGAGATAATCCCTATAAACCGGAAAGGAGGGAGTAGGAGTGCTCAATATTGTGCACCGCGATCAAGGCGGAGAGGAAAACGAGAGAACTATGTAATTAATGCATGAGTTTAATTAGGGTAGTTTTGTGAAGTACGAGATACATTTCTCCAATCGCAAAATGCCTTGGTTCATGAGATTTGATATTTGAGCCCTATAAACCGGAAGGGAGGGAGTACTGCACACGGTGTAGTCTAGTCACTTGTTGAAATCTCTAGAAAGGCAAATACTTCTTTCCGGTTTACAGGGCTATACTACTCCCTCCGTCTAGGTGTGTAAGTCATCTTATGAAAACCAAATACGTAGTCCCAAAACACTTAGGCGCGGTGCATTAAATTCTACCTTGTTTCTTGTTTCTTGACATATCAACCAATAAGAGATGAGAGGTGTGCATGCTTTTAATGACTTGCAATGGCTAGTTCATTGCATGCAATGCTATTAATTAACAAATAAACATTGGTGACCCCAAGAGGAAACGGTGCTAAGCGCGTGGACCTATGTAGAATGAGTATCAACCAATGGATAATGGAGTTTAATTGTTAAACAATAGCAATTTTGTCTCATGCAAGAGCCTAGCTAGTACTCCAAGGAACCGCACCACGCTAGCGTTCGCAACTGGCACGTTCGGGTTGCGCTTGGCTCTTCGCCTCTTCGAGAAGACGAACAATGATGTTACTCCTACTTCTACAGTATCGAATCCACTGCTGCATGTCCGTCCACCTCGTGTGGGAGGGATAGCGTGTAGCGAGAGCTTCTACTTACTGCTCCTGCCTTTGCGTCTATGACAGGTGGGCCCAACAGGTGGTTGGCCCTCCTGTCATGCAGCCAAAGGCAGGTGCAGTTAAGGCACCGGAGCTCAGTCCGCAAGGGAGAGGGCGTTGTAGTAATCAAATTTCTCGGTCTTGTACGAGTTGATGAAGATAGGGGTTGCTTGCTTGCTAGGGTTTCTTGCTAGGGTTGCTCACTACGTATATATAGGCCGGAGCCTCCGCGCTTGCTTGCTAGGGTTGCTCTATTCACACACTACCATCCTCTCCAGATCTAAACAAGATAGGGGTAGTAACACTGTCTTTCTCCCTTCAAAAAACACTGGCTTTCTATCCTCACCGCTGGTTACAGATCCGTATGTATCCCCCTCCGCCGGTGAAGGGGAGGAGGGGCAGCGTTTAGGCCATCGTCGACAGCGAGGGAGGAGACCCACTGCCGGTCGTACCATTATCTCTGGCCGAGCGCCGGCGCGGGAGGTCCTCCGATCCCTTCGTCGTTGCCTGTGGGCGGATCCGGCCTCCCGCCGCCCACCTATCCACATCCCGACGACCTTCAGGTATATCTTTGTTCGAAACCGCCTTAGCTCTACTTCCCCAGCTCGCTACGTCGCTGCATGTGCATCATTTTCTACCTCTCAGCCCCTCTCGATCGGATGGTCGAACGTCACATATTTTTTTTCTTCTATTGTTAGAGGTAAAGCTACTTCATGGAGTCGAATCTTGTACTACTTGGTTCAAACAAGAAATAAAGTGGGGGTGGGGGAATTTAGTATGTACATCGGACTTGGTACAAACAGGAAGGAAAGGGGGTGAAAGTAGTACAGTCTGGTCATCCAACCGGTCTCTTGGTCGAAAAGGGAAATACATGGGTAACGTTGTACACAGTGGTATGACCAGGACTAGATTTGCTATCCACACATAGGAGTAGGTGTCTAGAGTGAACAAAAATGGGACCAACCCAGATATGTTTCTTGGATGTTTGTTTCTCGGGGCAACAAACTATGAATCACCACTTTATGCCCCTGTTTACGTACATGGTGCTGGACTGCTGGTGCACCCACTGTCCCATGCCCTTATACTAAATATTTAGGCTCCGTTCGGAATAAAGGGGCAGAAAACATAGGTCTTGATGAAAATAGACGAATAGGAAAGGAATGTAGGTACAAAACTATGGAACAGCGAACCAGAGGAAACTCTCAAGAGAATGTGTTCGGATGGACTACGAAATGTACAGATTTGTTTTTTTAGAGTAGCATGATTGGCAGTATGAGATGCTATTTGTTTATTCAGCTGCACAATGACTACTCTTGTCCTCACCTCACGTACCACACATAGGTTGATTTTTTTATTCCGACAACATAGCACAACAACCTGTCTAACGCATGGCAGCGAGCGCTTGCCTCGGGCTTCCGCCCAAAAAATGAGCAGCGCGTGGATGTTTCTAATCCTATGGAATCAGTAATACCAGACCAGCTTTCCTATGAAACACTATTCACCTTTCCCGTGTTCCGAATGGTTGGAAGGGAAAGAATACCGTAGGAATATGTTCCTACGAAAATCCTGCACCAAACCTATGAACCGAACGCAACCTTAGCTGTTCTTAATCTAATGTCCCTCGTAAAAATGAAGCCATGCCACTGTTATAAGCCATTACAAGTTTAGCCAAATGTTTTTGCCTATAATTGTTTGAGACTCTGACTGTTTCCTTTGTGCCTTTTTGTGCAAACAGGGATATCCAATTCACCTGGTTGCTGTTGTGACCTTTTGGTGCACTACACAAAACTCTTCTTAAAAGAAGTGACTTTTGTGCTGTTTAAATGGAATGTCAGAATGGAACAGTTGGTTCATTTTGGTGGAACTGCACAAAGGGAGATCTGTGTTCCAATCCTCATCATCCATATTGGCGCCATAACCTTCCTTTAGGTAAGAATGATATTTAATGCATGTGTTCATCTCTATTTTCCGACTGCCATGAGAAAATAATGCTATTTTTTACTAGTACACTTGTACCCCCTCACTGACAAAACCAATTCTGAATTAGAAGGCCAATCATGTACTTGGTTTCACCAACTGGTGAGGAGAAAGAGAAACAGAGCATGAAGAGTAAGAAGAAGAATAAACAGTGCCAAGGCGATCTTGCTGAAGCCAGAGGCCTCAAGTCGAGGCCATTCAAGGGCTCTGGCAATGACTACCTTACATGTGAGACGATCCTCCAGGGAGCACTTCCACTTCTGCTGTCTCACTTAATTAATTTGGAGTACTTAAGTACCACTAATTTATTACTGCCTAATTTTCCTGTTGGAGTTAAACAAATCTTTAGTAGGACGCTATGCTGAATCATGTACGTGTGTATGTTTGTCTATGGAGGTGAATCATGTGGTGGAGCAGGGAGGGAATATTATTAGTGTCATGACATAATAGTGCTATTGTTTTGCATGTCAATTTATTGCCATTGGGTCAATGAGGCAATGTTTTGCATATTGTCCATCATGAATTTGATGCTACTGGTTGAGTAATATGCTAATGTCTTCCTATCCTTTCTCACTAAGCTAATGAAGGTTTCACCTTGTTCCTACTTGTGCAAACAGGGATCATGTTGTGCCAATCATACATTAAATGGAACTACACAAGACAATACAATGAACTGTATCCCAGCCAGTGCTTTAACTCTGCTGGAAGTTCTTGATAATCTTTTGATATAATCTCAGCACTGGTAAAAAAGAGTGATTTCAACCATACATTTGAAGTGCACAAAAATATATACTATTGTGTGATTCCAGTGAGTGCTTTATCATCACTTATGGGACTACATGAATAAGCCTTTTTCTCAGGTTGGTACGGGCCTAAGGCCTTCATCCATATTAGTTTGATGTCATCTCTATTTGTATCATGCTACTGTCATGAGAAACTCCTTTATCTTTGCACATTAAAGTTTTGCAACCTATGATAAATGGCAATGCTTTGAGTGTTGAGTTGAGCTAATTGGCACTGATTAAATAAACTAATACCTCTCTTTAAGCAAGACTACTATGTTGCTAACTTTACCCATTAAGATAATGAGGGTGCTTCTATTTGTTAGTGTATGTTTCATAAACTAGTCCCACTATTATAGTAATCTCACTCTCTCAATATATGTGCCAATAGGGATGCTCGATTTTGGTGGAACTGCACAAAAACTTTGGGTGCTTCATTGCCTCCACAACTTCCGTCCTTTCCTGTCAGTCGATAAACTCCACATGCTTTCTTCCTTTGCTGTCAGTCGCTTGGCTTATCTCGGCTTCCAGTCAAAGGAAATAGTAATTGATATGCTACCTCACACAGGTTGGTACTGGTCTTTATCCTGATTATTGTGCCTGTCATATGTATTGGTAATTTGGTATTGTGCTACTGTTTGCCGATTTCATAAAGGAGTAATTTGGAGCCTGAACTCGCAGGCAAATCATTACATCGGGTGATTTTAGTAGAACTGCACAAAATGATTAGATGTTGACAAGAAGTGCCTATATTCATTCGAGTATCAACCGGCGTCAACCAATTGTCAAACTCCAAGTGTTAGGAGAGTGAACGCCAAAAATATTGCTTGGTGCATAGCCCAGAAAAACGCAGTCCAGTCTTTGGTCCCAACTTGTGCCTTTTGGTTATCGGCACATATGGTAGCGAACTATATGGCATGGAGTCTAAAGATTCCAGACAAGTTGGTTGACGCTTATATTCATCTAGCACTTAATCAGTCTGCACACCAAGGATGCTCCATTTCAGTTGAACTGCACAAAAAATTTGGGTGGTTCATTTTCTCAACCGCCTCCTTTCTCATCTGCAATGTAGAATTTTGGCGAGATACAGGACCAAGATGAGCCAGTAAATTGGTTGGATGAAAGTAGTGGCCAAGTTGCTCAAACCTCCCTCGGCACGAGGCCACTATTTGAGGATAAACCTACAAGCAAAGTTCAGATTGTCTGTGCTGCCTCTTATGTACTCGAAAGTTTACTCGTACAAGAACTAATTTTAGCAAGAAGTACCTCCAATTGAACACCATTTACCAGTCCGTACCCTAGGTAATTAAAGTTCGTCCATGGATCATATTGGCTGTGATCTCAATCATTTGGATGCATAAACATACTGAACATGTGTATATCTGAATCTTTTTGTAAATTATGTATGAATATTGTCGTTTGATCTATCAATCATTTGGATGCATAGATATGCTGAGCTTGTGTATATATGAATCTTTTGAGTTGTTGATTGTGAATGTTGGCTATGGATATGAACGTGTCCTGTGAACTTGAGTTTGATATGAATGTTTACCTTTTCTATTGTATTTGTGTGTGAACTTGTTAGTATGCCTACTGTGGGTATAAAACGCAGGTCCCTTATAAAAGTAATGTCGTGTCCAATTTATGTTTTCCCTTCTAACCACATTATATATATTTATATTATTACTATTATCGTATATTTTATAGAGACTTATATATACATTATAAAAACATCCCAACTTATAAAAGTAAATGTTTAACGGAAGTTGGCAAGGAAAATCCTTGTTGTTTTTGACTCATAGGCAAGGAAAATCCTGGTTGTTTTTGACTCACATGCAAGGAAAATCCTGGTGATTGCGAAGGTTTTAAGGACCAATTTAATAATAACACGCTCATTTTTATTTTGAGCAATAACTCGCTAATTTCTTAATTATATATATAAAAAATGTGCCTCTCTGATTTATTCTTTGATATTAATTGCTCCTTCTAACATAACATTATACGTATATATAACGAGCCCACCTAATACGTGTATTTCAAGGAAGTGCAAATGGGCTGGGATTTCTTAGAAAATATAAATGGGCCCGATTGACGCGAAATTATTTGTTCACCCAGCCCAGCAAATGGATTGTACATTCTAGAAAACATGGGTTAAATATATGCCACATTTTTGCAGGCTGACATGTGGGCCAATAGGTCGAAGCCTACGCAGGGCGTTGTCAACTTGGTCAACAAATGATTGTGTCATCCACAGCCAATGGATTTATATCCAACGGCCGGCATGCACCTTCAATATCTCGTCTTCTTCCTCCAGCATCGCCGGGACCGCCTGGTCCGGCCTCCGGCGGCTAGCGGCTTTGCTTAGCACGCATCGCTGCGAAGCGCTACCCCACCGCCGGCCAGGCTATCCCTCCACCCCTCGACACCTCCTGTTATTCTCCACAGACTACAGCCCCACGCCGCAACAGAACCAGTTATAACCCTTCTCCTCCTCTCAATCTACGACTCCAGTGCCGCGTTTTCCCATCTCCGAGTCGTTCCCGTCTGGGGCCTCGCCGTCGTCCACCGCCTTGCTGCGTTCGGTGCGGCCTGGTCAACAAATGAGAGTCATCGGAAGAGGACTTTATGTGGAGAGCCTGACGGCTGGGACCCACGAGGTCCATGGTCGCACGCAAGGAAAGTTCCTCCTTATTAAGCTGAAAAAATGTTTCCTCCACCTGACAGCTGGGACCCACCGGCTGTGTCTTCGCACGGAAGGAAGTGCCTCCTTGTTTTGTGAAAAAAATTATTCACCCCGTTGACAGTTGGGACCCGTCAGATTTGGTGACTGACTTGTGGGCCTACTAATCGGACGTGTACAATCAGTAGTATATTTCGTCTGTTTGCTGCTGCTGTTGTTTTCAATGTACAATCAGTAGTATATTTCATCTGTTGGTTGAATAAATGTGTTGTTAGAATGATAAACACAATGTTTTGGAAGTCGTTGCACGGTTCGATCCTTTAGTGCCCCGTACCATACATAGCGCATACTATTTATCGTACGGAACACATTTTTTTTGAAACTCGGAACACATTTTCCACTTATTGATAACATGCAGCCCACTGATGAAGGCCCAATAGAGAAGCCCATAATTAACTGGAAGGGAGGCTCTCACATGAATCCGGCCCAGGTACATGCTCATGGTCCCCTAAACATAAATAAGTAAATAAATAAATAAATAAATAAAGTTAAATGCTCATGCACCAGTTCTTTGGGAAAATAGCTAGCCCAGTATTTCTTTTTGAAGAATACCCAAGCTATGCCTATTTGTTTAATCCGAATTACTGGGCTGCAAATCTTTCAAGACGAGGAGGGATGCATTCCGGCCTGGCTTAAGAGTATGGTCAATGTTTGTTAAAAGTAATATCAAAAGGGGTTGAAAATTCCAAAAAATTTATAGCAAATGGGATATAAGTTTCTTTTTTTGTTTTTGTTCTTCACTGATATCTTATACGTATTTCATTGGATTTAACATGACATAGTACTAATTTATTTTTAAATTTGTTTTACTATGGCTATTAATTTTTGGATTAAGAATATTTCGTTCCCCAGCAAAAATTTACGAATTTTCAAAATTTCCCACATATTTAGTTAATTTTTTGACCCTGGTACTGACCAGAAAATGGCCAGCAATTCTAAAAATGGAAAACGGGCTGCAATAAATTCCATATGAATTAGAAAATGAGTAAAAAATATAAAAATAATAGCAAATGGGCTGTACACGCCACGGATTTCGAGGCTGACTTGTTTACGAAAGGCTTTGTCAGCGAACACATGATTCTAGCAGCAGTTAGTGTTGGATGTCCATCCAACGGCCGACGTGCTTCTTTAATCTCTGATCTTCCTGCTCCAGCCGCCTAAACTAGCGCCGGTGGGACCGCCTGCTCCCTCCTCTTGTGGCCCGCTGTGATGCCGCGCAGGCTTCCCCGGCCCACCCTAGTCCCTCCGCTGGCCTGGCCGCACGCAATCAACTGCCTCCTTATTACGCGAAAAAAATGATTCCTCCCACTGACATCTGGGGTGCACTGGTTGGGAGGCTAACCTGTGGGCCTACTAAGTTGACGCGTATGCAGGGCTTGTTAACTTAGTCAACAAACGATTCTAGCAGCAGTAACTGTTGGATTTGAATTGAACGGTCCTGCTGCTTCTTCAATCGCTGCTCTTCTTGCACCAGCCGCCCAAACCAGCGCCGGGGAGACCGCCTTCTCCTGCCTCAAGTGGTCGGCTGTGCTGCCGATGAGGCCTCATCGCCCCCTATTACTCCCACCGCTAGCCAGGCCCTGCGGCGACGGTAGCCTCACACCGCAGCCGAACCAGTGAACCCTCATACTCCTCAACGCGTGGGCATCCACTGCCGCGTCTTCCCCGGCTCCGCGTCGTCCCCTTCCTAGGCCTTGCCGTCGTCCACCGCCTTGGTGCTCTCGGCGCGGCGTGGTCAACGTGGTCAACGACATTCCATCGGAAGAGTACTATACGTGGAGAGGCTGACAGCTGGGTCCATGGCCACATCCCAGTTTTTTTGTGATTTGCCAAGTAAGTCGCTTTGTCAGGCCTGTTGGCCTGCAAATCTTTCAAGACGAGGAGAGCTTTCATTCGGCTGGCCGAGAAAATGGCCCATCAGTAATGAGAAATGGGCTGTACATTTTTAAAACACATCAAATCGGCAATTAGTTTCAAATATCTTTTTTCATTTCGAGATTTGAAATTACATTAATTTTTATGCGTGGAGAATTTGTTGGATTTTATATTGATATACATTTATTTTTAAAATCAGTTTGAATGTGATTCGAAATTTCGGGATTAAAAACAGTTCGGACCGCACCGAAATATGCAAAATTTCGTATAATTTTTTAACCGTGGCCACAATATGGGCTGTAATGCTAACAAAAAGAATATGGGCTCCAAAAAAAACCTTAAAAATTAGCAAATGGGCTGTAAATTATTAGAAATAATGGCAGATGGGCTGTATGCTGTTTCCCACAGATTTGAGGCTTTCCTAAAAAAAGGTTGACGCACAAGCAGTGACTGTTGGATGGCCATCCAACGGCCGTCGTGCTTCTTCAATCTATGCTCTTCCTGCTCCAGCCGCTCAAACAGGCGCCGACGGGACTGCCTGCTCCCTCCTCCCCGCGGCCGGCTCAGCTGCCGCGCAGGCCTCACCGCCCCACTGTACTCCCATCGCTGGCCTAGCCTTCCCTCTACTCACCACACCTGCTGTTATTCTCCGGCGACGGCAGACGAACCAGTAAACCCTCGTACAGTCGTACTCCCCTCCGTGTGGGAAACAACTGCCGAGTCTTCCCTGCCTCCGTGTCGTTCCCTTCATAGGCCTCGCCGTTGTCCACCCCCCTGGTGCTCTAGGCGCGGCCTGGTCAACGTGGTCAACGACCGACATGCATCTGAAGTGGACTTTAGGTGGAGAGGCCGACAGCTCGGTCCATGGCCGCACGCAAGGAAATGCCTCCTTATTACGCGCAAAATAATGATTCCTCCACCTGACATCTGGGACCCACCGAAAGGGCCTCTGTATTTCGCAAAAAAAACGTTACCGCCACTGACAGCTCGGACCCACCAACTATATCTTCGCACGCAAGGAAGTGCCTCCTTATTACGCACAAAAAAAATGAATACTCCCCCTGTTAGCTGGGACCCATTATAGTGGCAGGCTGACTTGTGGGCCTACTAAGTTGACGGGGACGGAGGGCTTTGTCAACTTAGTCAATATGCACGATTCTAGCTCCAGTGACCGTACGATGTCCATCCAACAGCCGTCGTGCTTCTTCAACCTCTGGTCTTCTTGCTCCAGCCGCCCAAACCAGCGCCGGTCGTGCCTCGTGCTCCTGCCTCCCATGGCCGGCTGCGATGCGGCCGAGGCCTCATGGCCCCCTACTACTCCCACCGCTGGCCAGGCCATCCATCTACTCACCCACACCCCCTGTTACTCTGCGGCGACGACAGCCTCACACCGCAGCGAACCAGTGCCCTCGTACTCCTCTACGCGTGGGCATCCACTGCCGCGTCTTCCCCGGCTCTGCGTCATCCCCTTCCTAGGCCTCGCCGTCGTCCACCGCCATGGTGCTCTCGGCACGGCGTGGTCAACGTGGTCAAGGAACGGCTTCCATCGGATGTGGACTGTACGTGGAGAGGCTGACAGCTGGGTCCACGGCCACAGCAAGGAAGTGCCTCCTTATTACGTGCAAAATAATTATTCCTCCACCTGATAGCGGGGACCCACCAGACGGGCCATCGTATTTCGTCCCCCTAACTACTGGGACCCACCAGCTACATCTTCGCAGGCAAGGAAGTGCCTGACAGTCGGGACCCACCTGGTCGAAGCGTACGTAGCGTTGACATTCTGGTCACGAACGTGTACGTACATACTGGTCGATGTAGAGGTGCACACGTGTCGTAGTAGAGGTGCGCATGTGTCGTAGTAGAGGCGCGCACGTAGCATGTACACGTACATACAGCGGCCAGGGTGCAAGAAAGAAAATACGGCCACGTATGTGTACATACGGGCGGGGTCTCGAACGCCTACTCGCGCATACGTACGGCGAGGGCTCGTGTACATGGCTGGGTCGGAACGGAGAAACAGTGTCGTGTCGTGTTCATGGGTCGGAACGGAATGCGTGGTCGTGTTCATCGGGAGGGCTTGGATGGAAGAGGCGATGGAAACGAGGCCTGGCGTACCGCTCAACGGAGGAAACGGACCTCCTACGGTCAAAACTGGGATCCTGTTGATCAGGAGGGGTGTGGCGTACCGCAAAACGGAGGAAACAGACCTCCTACGGTCGAAACGGGGGTCCTGTTGATCGGGAGGGGTGTGGCGTACCGCAAAACGGAGGAAACGGACCTCCTACGGTTGAAACGGGGGTCCTGTTGATCGGGAGGGGTGTGGCGTACCGCAAAACGGAGGAAATGGACTTGTGTTGGAGCGCTACGGTCGAAACGGGGGTCCTGTTCATCGGGAGGGGTGTGGCATACCGCAAAACGGGACTCCACGGGATACTGTTCATCCACCGTCGACCCCCTCCAGCCTCCATGGGCTCCTGTTCATCCACCCTCCACCGCGCGCTACTCCACCGGCTACTGTTCAACCACCCCTCCACTTTCTACTGTTCATCCAGCCCTCCACACCACGGGGTCCTGTTCAACCACCCCTCCACGGGCACCCCTCCACCGTCTACTGTTCATCCTGCCCTCCACACCACGGGGTCCTGTTCATCCGCCCCTCCACAGGCACCCCTCCACCGTCTACTATTCATCCAGCCCTCCACCACACCACGGGGTCCTGTTCATCCAGAGGCAACGCCACCGCTCACTGTTCATCCACCCCCCCGCAACGCTCACTGTTCATCCCATCGATCGCCTTCAGTTAGCAGTAGTAGCCAAGGAATCGCTCGATCGGGTTCAGTTAAGAGCCATCGATCGATCGCTCGGGTTCAGTAACGCGTAGCCTGCAGTGCAATCGCTCGGGTTCAGTTAGAGCCAACGCCTCGCACACACACGCGTACGTGTACGAGAGAAACGCGCATCGCTCGGCCCCCGACCTCCCACCGTAACTGGGAACTCCCCAAAATTTTCCTCCCCTCGCTTCTACCACAGTTTTTTCCATCATGGACGGCCCAAAGAATGTCATGCAGCTGAGTCTCCGGCCCGCCCAGGACGAAAAGCCCATTTTCTGTCATGATTTTTTGTCATACAAGTAGGAGCCCACCACATCTATGATGATAACGGGTTTTGTCACAATTATCGTCATAGAAGTGTCATATGTATGACAGAAAAAAATTTGTTCGGCCCAAAATGTCATGGATGTGTCTTTTTTTGTAGTGCTAGAGCCTAAATCAAGCATTAGAACTACTTGGAACCATATAAATTTGACATGCAAGCTCAAGAACATGGTCACCTATGCAACACAAATTTGCAAAGAATAAAGCACTAGAACAAAAACTAATTGGACCAATGGAGGAGTCACATACCAAGGAACAATCTCCCCAAGCAGTTTTGCGAGAGGTGCTTTGAGCAAGGAGATCGAAAATCACAGCAAAAGTGGCTGGAACTCGTGCTTGAGTTGGTTTTTCGGGTTTGTGTGAGATAGAGGAAGAAGATGGGTGCTGGGATAAGTGGAGGAGGGCCACCGTGGGCCCATGAGGCAGGGGGGCGCGCCCTAGAGGGGGGGGGCACCCACCACCCTCGTCGCAAGGTGGCAGCTCCTCCCGCGGTAATTTTTGCATAGTAAATCCTCAAATATTCCCTAAAAAATCATATTAAATTGGCATGGCATTCTGAGGACTTTTTATTTTCGGGATATTTTTATATTGCATGGATAAGTCAGGAAACAGACAGAAAATACTATTTTTACTTTATTTCTACTAATTAACAGAAAGTATAGAGAGGGTACAGAAGTTTGTGCTTCTAGTTTCATCCATCTCATGCTCATCAAAAAGAATCCACTAACAAGGTTGATCAAGTCTTGTTAACAAACTCATTCCGATAATCATGAAACCGGAGAAATTTCGAATAACACTAAGTTACCTCGACGGGGATATGCACATCCCCTATAATAATAATATCATATTTCTTCTTGACAGTAGGAAGAGGAAATTCAAAACCTCCAAATATAATCGATGGAATTTTTCCAATAAAGTTGATACTATGAACTTGAGGTTGTTTCCTCGGAAAGTGTACCGTATGCTCATTACCATTAACATGAAAAGTGACATTGCCTTTGTTGCAATCAATAACAGCCCCTGTAGTATTAAGAAAAGGTCTTCCAAGAATAATAGACATACTATCATCCTCGGGCATATCAAGTATAACAAAGTCCGTTAAAATAGTAACGTTTGCAACCACAACAGGCATATCCTCACAAATACCGACAGGTACAATAGTTGATTTATCAGCCATTTGCAAAGATATTTTAGTAGGTGTCAACTTATTCAAGTCAAGTCTACGATATAAAGGGAGAGGCATAACACTAACACCGGCTCCAAGATCACATAAAGCAGTTTTAATATAATTTCTTTTAATGGAGCAAGGTATAGTAGGTACTCCGGGGTCTCCAAGTTTCTTTGGTATTCCACCCTTAAAAGTATAATTAGCAAGCATGGTGGAAATTTCAGCTTCCGGTGTCTTTCTTTTATTAGTAATGATATCCTTCATATATTTAGCATAAGGATTGGTTTTGAGCACATCAGTTAATCTCATACGCAAAAAGATAGGCCTAATCATTTCAGCAAAGCGCTCAAAATCCTCATCATCCTTTTTCTTGGATGGTTTCGGATGAAAAAGCATGGGTTTCTGAACCCAAGGTTCCCTTTCTTTACCATGTTTCCTAGCAACAAAGTCTCTTTTATCATAACATTGATTCTTTGATTGTGGGTTATCAAGATCAACAGCAGGTTCAATTTCTACATCATTATCATTGCTAGGTTGAGCATCATCATGAACATCATCATTAATATTTTTACTAGGTTCATGTTCATTACCAGATTGTGTTTCAGCATCAGACATAGAAATATCATTTGGATTATCAGGTGGTTCATCAATAGGTTCACTAGAAGTTTGCACAGTTCTATCATTTTTCTTCTTCTTCTTTTTAGAAGAACTAGGAACATCAATATTATTTCTTTGAGAATCTTGCTCGATTCTCTTAGGGTGGCCTTAAGGATACAAAGGTTCCTGAGTCATTCTACCAGTTCTAGTAGCCACTCTAACAGCATAATCATTTTTCTTACTATTCATTTCATCAAGCACTTCTTTTTGAGCCTTAAGTACTTGTTCTACTTGAGTGGTAACCATAGAAGCATGTTTGCTAACAAGTTTAAGTTCACCTTTAATATTAGCCATATAATCACCCAAGCGTCTAATCATATAAGCATTTTCTTTTAATTGTCTACCAAAATAAGCATTGAAGTCATCTTGCTTAAACATAAAGTTATCAAACTCATCCAAGCACTGACTAGCAAATTTAGTAGGAGGGACTTCAGCTTTATCATATCTATAGAGAGAATTTACCTATACTACCTGTGTCGGGATATTGGGATCAGGAGGTTCTTCAGTAAATAAAGAATTAAGATCATATGTTTCTTCAACAGGCGGTATATTAAGACCATGTATTTCTTCAATAGGAGGTAAATTCTTAACATCTTCAGCTTTAATACCTTTTTCTTTCATAGATTTCTTTGCCTCTTGCATATCTTCGGGACTGAGAAATAGAACACCTCTCTTCTTCGGAGTTGGTTTAAGAATAGGTTCAGTAATTGGAGCAGGAGATGGCTCAGGAGTTGCCCAATTATTTTCATTTGTCAACATATTATTCAATAGAATTCCAGCTTCATCCGGTGTTCTTTCCCTGAAAAGAGAACCAGCACAACTATCCAGGTAATCTCTGGAAGCATTGGTTAGTCCATTATAAAAGGTATCAAGTATTTCAGGTTTCTTAAGAGGATGAGGATGATCAGGCAAAGCATTAAGTAACTTGAGAAGCCCCCCAAGCTTGTGGGAGACTCTCTTCTTTAATTTGCACAAAGTTGTATATTTCCCTCAAAGCAGCTTGTTTCTTATGAGCAGGGAAATATTTAGCAGAGAAGTAATAAATCATATCCTGGGGACTACGCACACAACCAGGATCAAGAGAATTAAACCATATCTTAGCATCACCCTTTAATGAGAACGGAAATATTTTGAGTATATAGAAATAACGCGATCTCTCATCATTAGTGAACAGGGCAGCTATATCATTTAACTTAGTAAGATGTGCCACAACAGTTTCAGATTCATAGCCATAAAACGGATCAGATTCAACCAAAGTAATTATATCAGGATCAACAGAGAATTCATAATCCTTATCAGGAACACAAATAGGTGAAGTAGCAAAAGCAGGGCCAGGTTTCATTTTATCTCTAAGTGATTCTTTGTTCCATTTAATTAATAACCTCTTAAGCTCACATCTATCCTTGCAAGCTAAAATAGCGGCAGAAGATTCCATATCAAAAAGATAGCCCTCAGGAATAACAGGCATATTTTCATCATCACTATCATCATCATATTCAAATTCAATAATTTCTTTATCTCTAGCCCTAGCAATTTGTTCATCAAGAAATTCACCAAGGGGCACAGTAGTATCAGGCATAGAAGCAGTTTCATCATAAGTATCATGCATAGCAGAAGTGGCATCATCAATAACATGCGACATATCAGAACGAATAGCAGAAGCAGGTGTAGGTGTCACAAACTTACTCATAATAGAAGGTGAATCAAATGTAGAGCTAGATGGCAGTTCCTTACCTCCCCTCGTAGTTGAGGGATAGATTTTGGTTTTTGGATCTCTCAAGTTCTTCATAGTGTCCAGCAGATATAAATCCGAAGTGACTCAAAGAATAGAGCTATGCTCCCCAGCAAAGGTGGCAGAAATTAGTCTTGATAACCCACAAGTATAGGGGATCGCAACAGCTTTCGAGGGTAGAGTATTCAACCCAAATTTATTGATTCAACACAAGGGGAGCCAAAGAATATTCTTAAGTATTAGCAGCTGAGTTGTCAATTCAACCACACCTGGAAACTTAGTATCTGCAGCAAAGTGTTTAGTAGCAAAGTACTATGATAGTGGTGGTAGCGGCAACAAAAGTAAAGACAGCAAAAGTAATATTTTTGGTATTTTGTAGTGATTGTAACAGTAGTAGCGGGAAAGTAAATAAGCGAGAACCAGTATATGGAAAACTCGTAGGCATCGGATCAGTGATGGATAATTATGCCAGATGCGGTTCATCATGTAACAGTCATAACATAGGGTGACACAGAACTAGCTCCAATTCATCAATGTAATGTAGGCATGTATTCCGTATATAGTCATACGTGCTTATGGAAAAGAACTTGCATGACATCTATTGTCCTACCCTCCCGTGGCAGCGGGGTCCTATTGGAAACTAAGGGATATTAAGGCCTCCTTTTAATAGAGAACCGGAACAAAGCATTAGCACATAGTGAATACATAAACTCCTCAAACTATGGTCATCATCGGGAGTGGTCCCGATTATTGTCACTTCGGGGTTGCCGGTTCATAACACATAGTAGGTGACTATAGACTTGCAAGATAGGATCAAGAACTCACATATATTCATGGAAACATAATATGTTCAGATCTGAAATCATGGCACTCGGGCCCTAGTGACAAGCATTAAGCATAGCAAAGTCATAGCAACATAAATCTCAGAACATAATGGATACTAGGGATCAAACCCTAACAAAACTAACTCGATTACATGATAAATTTCATCCAACCCATCACCGTCTAGCAAGCCTACGATGGAATTACTCACGCACGGCGATGAGCATCATGAAATTGGTGATGGAGGATGGTTGATGATGACGACGGCGATGAATCCCCCTCTCCGGAGCCCCGAACGGACTCCAGATCAGCCCTCCCGAGAGGTTTTACGGCTTGGCAGCGGCTCCGTATCGTAAAACGCGATGATTTCTTCTCTCTGATTTTTTTCTCTCCGAAAGAAAATATATCGAGTTGGAGTTGGCGTCGGAGGGTTTCCAGGGGGCCCACGAGGTAGGGGGCGCGCCCTAGGGGGGGCGCGCCCCCCACCCTCATGAGAAGGGTGTGGGCCCCCTGGTCTTCATCTTTGGCGAGGATTTTTTATTGTTTTTTCTAAGATGTTCCATGGAGTTTCAGGTCATTCTGAGAATATTTGTTTTCTGCACATAAAACAACACCATGGCAATTCTGCTGAAAACAACGTCAGTCCGGGTTAGTTCCATTCAAATCATACAAGTTAGAGTCCAAAACAAGGGCAAAAGTGTTCGGAAAAGTAGATACGACGGAGACGTATCAGTGGGGAGCGAATTTCTTCGTCGTCCGCATCCCATTCTAGCCGGACATAGTTCGGCCAAGGTTCTCCTGACAAGGAGAGAGACCTTAATGAATTTAGCACGTCGCCGAAAGGTGAGTGTTGAAAGATATCCGTGGAGGTGAACTCCATGATCGGCGCCCAATCGGATTCGATAGGCATGGACGCACGCGGCTCGGAGCCCGTGGCCGGAGACGAATCCAGTGGTTCGGCAACACGGCTCACGTAAGGGGTGAAGTCAGTATCCGGCTCTATCGCCACTGAGAGTGCGGCCTCCATGGCGGGGTCTATCCACCCGTCCTTGGATGGCGCAATTTTCTCCGTATTAAGGGTCGGAGTAGTTGTAGGTGTGATCTCCCGAACAATGTTCGACGACAGAGTTATGTCATGCTCGTCGTGATCGTGTGGCGCACCTGACGTGGGCTCGAATCCGTCGAAGATCAAGTCCCCACGGATGTCGACAGTGTAGTTTAAGTTTCCGAACCTGACCTGATGGCCAGGGGCGTAGCTCTCGATCTGCTCCAGATGGCCAAGCGAGTTGGCCCACAGTGCGAAGCCGCCGAATACGAAGATCTGTCCGGGGAGGAAAACCTCACCCTGGACCACATCATTACCGATGATCGAAGGATCCATCAAGCCTTACGGTGACGGCATAGTGGAACTCTCAATGAAAGCACCAATGTCAGTGTCAAAACCGGCGGATCTCGGGTAGGGGGTCCCGAACTGTGCGTCTAAGGCGGATGGTAACAGGAGGCAGGGGACATGATGTTTACCCAGGTTCGGACCCTCTTGATGGAGGTAATACCCTACGTCCTACTTGATTGATATTGATGATATGAGTATTACAAGAGTTGATCTACCACAAGATCGTAGAGGCTAAACCCTAGAAGCTAGCCTATGGTATGATTGTTGTTACCCTACGGACTAAACCCTCCGGTTTATACAGACACCGGAGGGGGCTAGGGTTACACAGAGTCGGTTACAAGGGAGGAGATCTACATATCCGTATTGCCAAGCTTGCCTTCCATGCCAAGGAGAGTCCCATCCGGACACGGGACGAAGTCTTCAATCTTGTGTCCTCATAGTCCAACAGTCCGGCCAAAGGATATAGTCCGGCTGTCCGGAGACCCCCTAATCCAGGACTCCCTCAACCATGTTTAAGTAGAGATTACAACGGGGAGAAGGGATGTTACACCGCTGCATAGAGGGGGAGGTTGTTGGTGTTGACGGTAGCAAGATTGTTGATGTAGATCGCCGTCACGATCCTTGCCCCGGCGGCGTTCTGGCGCCACCGGTAGAGAGGGGGAGAGAGCCCCCCTCCTTCTTCTTCTTCCTTGGCCTCCCCCCTAGATGGGAGGAGAGTTCCCCCTCTGGTCCATGGCCTCCATGGAGGTGGAGGGGCGGGAGCCCCTTCGTGATTGGATCTCCCTCTCTGTTCTCTTCTGTTTCTCGTTCCCAGATCTATCCGAAAACCGTTTCTTATATTCTGGGAGATCCGTAACTCCGATTGCGCTGAGATTTTAACACGATTTTTTCCGGATATAAGCTTCCTTGCACCTGAAGTAGAGCTCCAACCGATGTTTGAGGAGGGCACAACCCACCACCACGCGCCAGGGGCCTCTGACGTGCCCTGGTGTCTTGTGGGCTGTGTGGGCCTCCGTTTACGGTGATTCCAACTCCCCAAAATCAAATATATTCCAAAATAATTCTCAGTAAAATTTTATTGCATTTGGACGTCATTTGATATGGATACTCTGTGATACAAAAAACATGCAGAAAACAGGAACTGATACTGGGCACTGAATCAATAGATTAGTCCAATAAATCATATAAAATGTTGCCAAAAGTATGTAAAAGTTGTATAATATTGACATGAAACAATCAAAAATTATAGATACGCCGGAGACGTATTAAATGCCTGTAAGATTCCAATCTATTTCCTAACATTCTTTGTGGTTTGTTTCTCCCCCTAATGTCGGGAGATGGTCCTCATCAAAAATTGAATCAGCGTACCGGGTTGTGAACAGGTCCCCTGTTAGGGGTTCTAAATATTTTACAATTGACGGAGAAATATATCCCATATAGATTCCTAATTTTCTATGGGGCCCATAGAGGTACGCTGCGGTGCTGATATCGGTACGTATACAACGCAACCGAATTTTCGCAGATGGGAAATACTTGGCTGATTGCCACGTACTATTTGAAATGGGGAGGTTTCATGATATATAGTTGGTCTGACTTGTATCCGATCTGCGGCGTGTAAAGCCGCATGTCTCCAACATGAGGTTGGTAAATTGGAATTCTGTAATAATGGTCTAGCAATTAATTTTACTCTTTTGATTAAAGATTCAACCATTCCATTTTGAGTGTGAACATAGGGTACTGAATGTTCTAGATGGATTCCTAAAGCCATGCAATAATCATTAAACGCGCGTGACCTGAATTCAGCAGCATTGTCCATTCTTATTGTTTTTTATCATGTGTTCGGGATGATTCACTCTCAATTTGATAATTTGAGCAATTAATTTGGCAAAAGCATGGTTACGTGTGGATAATAGACACACATGTGACCATCTAGTAGATGCATCGATTAGCACCATGAAGTACCTAAATGGTCCAGATAGAGGTTGTATTGGACCACATATATCTCCTTGAATTCTTTCAAGAAAATTAAGTGACTCATTTTTAACTTTAAGGTAAGATGGCTTAATAATTAATTTTCCGGTATCACTGGCGGTGCATACAAAATCTGATGATTTGGGAAATATTTTAATTGGTAAATTATGACCAACAAAATTACTTATAATTTTTCTCATCATACCTATTCCAGTAAGAGTTTGGAAATATTTTGCTTCCCTTAAAATTGTGTTAGTGGTAGCACTATCCACTAAACATAACTCTTCTTCCATCAGATTGTTCCCGTAAAAATTCTATAGATAGAAAGGGAATATTTTAGAATAAATATACTTCTATTCATATATTCATCAAATTACATACACAATATTTATATTACAATATTAAATATAAATTCATTACAATATTATGTCTGATTCACATAATACAATATACATAGTCTGAAAGACTTTATTCTACTTATTGTTATCCAATATATAACATCTTGTAGTTTGTAAATAGCTAAGTGACATCAACTTTTATGGAGATTAACTAAGGTCTCCAAAAACATCTCGGGTGTAATCCACAAGCATGTCTTCATCGAGGATGATATTGTCCTTTGGCTTGTATACTTGAATAGCGCTTTGAGAAGGACCAACTTGAGGGTTATCTTGAATGGCGTTGAAGTGAGCTTCAGCTTTATTTCCATGAACTTCTTTGCCTTTTCCACCATATTTCATGTACAGATCCACAAGGTGCTTGGGAATTCGACATTGATTAGTACGATGATTCATGCATCCACACCTTTGACAAGTTTGAGAGTAGTCATTTTGATCATTTTTCTTGAAATGACCTTTCCCCTTAATTTGACCATTGGTCTTCTGACCATTGTTCTTTTTCCATTTTCCCTTGAATTTTCCGAAGTTTCTTTTACAATTTCCGAATTTACTAGTAAAATGAGCATTAGCATGTACTTCAAGGAGAGGCATGACACCCATTCAGGGAGGTCCGCGACATGGCCGGTGAGACCGAGTGCCTCAGGCAACCAAGTGTCGGCGCGGATTCCAGCAGGGCGGGCAGCCATGGCTGATGCGAAGTGGCAGAGTAGCACACAGGCTTCCGGCGAGGGCGTCGGATGTGCGGACGGCGGCAGTGCTTCCTGGTGCTCCTCCTCCCCCACTTCCAGCGTCGGGAGGTTGAGGTCGCGGCGCGCTGGGAGAGCGGGCGTTGGCGCAACGGCCTTGATCTCCTCTATCTTCACCTTCGGCAGGAGGTTGATGACGAGCCTGGGCTTGAGTGCGTCCAGGGGGACTGCAACATGCGGTGAGGAGAACTCTGGTAGTGGATCATAGCCTGGTAGGTTGAAGTGCTCCGGGTCCTCGTCAGATGGCGTCAGGGACGGGAGGCCCGATCCGTACTCGTAGCCTGGGTAATAGTACATCAGCGGAGGCGGCGCTGTGAGTTCCTCGTCAGATAAGTAGCGATCTGGGTCATCGACGAGCCATCCGACGCTTGGTCCAGCAAGAATCCACTCCATATCTGTTGTGATCCGTTGTGATGTTGGAGGCAGAGGCCTCATCCTCGTACTCGATCCCGACCCTTGCAGCTATGTTCGGCACAACATCAACCTGTTCGTCGATATCGTTTGGAGCGGAAGCAGCCTCTTGGGGCATGACCAGAACCTCTTCCCTGGGCACATTCGCCCTGGTACTCAGTCCTGGCGCTCCAGGGGAGTTGCTCCGGTGCACCCAGCGGAGACCATTGTGGAGGCGCTGGCGATGGGCATGGCGGCGAAGGAGGCCACCACCAGGACCGTAGCGATGAAGATGAGCACGATATGGTGCACTGCGGTGGCAGAGGCCACCGTTCCTGTTCATGCAACGTTGATGGCGGCGTCCATAGTTTCGACAATGAACAACAACCAGATCAAAACTCCAGCGAGGAAGACAGAAACGACGATGCTCCCTGTCCACGAACCTAGCGAAGGCAAAAGCAAGGTCTGGCAACAATGCCATTGTTCTCACCTTTCTTCTTCTTGGCCTATTCTCTCTGTACTAGAGTGATTCATGCATGATAACATGAGAAGAAAAGAAAGATTGAACTAAATGAGTGCTTTCATTGATAATGACTGTAGGTTTTATATCTCCTGAACAGTAGCAAGTACAAGTCGGTTACAGTGTTCGCGTCGATTCGGAAAGACACGACGACGGTTTAGAAAGACACGATGACTGTTCGCTAGGTACCACGTCTGGACAACGCCAGCATTCCAACGACCAGTTGGGATATTCTAATAAATCTACTAAGGGCATGGCCAACGACCCAGGCTGGATAAATGCCCGCTACCTCTTGAGCACTGCGTTGGTTTTCCCTTGAAGAGGAAAGGGTGATGCAGTAAAGCAGTGTAAGTATTTCCCTCAGTTTTTGAGAACCAAGGTATCAATCCATTAGGAGGCCACGCACAAGTCCCTTGCACCTACACAAACAAATAAATCCTCGCAACTAACGCGATAAGGGGTTGTCAATCCCTACACGGTCACTTACGAGAGTGAGATCTGATAGATATGATAAGATAATATTTTTGGTATTTTTATGATAAAGATGCAAAGTAAAATAGAAAGCAATAAAAAATAACTAAGTATTGGAAGATTAATATGATGGAAAATAGACCCGGGGCCATAGGTTTCACTAGTGGCTTCTCTCGAGAGCATAAGTATTACGGTGGGTGAACAAATTACTGTTGAGCAATTAACATAATTGAGCATAGTTATGAGAATATCTAGGAATGATCATGTATATAGGCATCACGTCCGAGACAAGTAGACCGACTCCTGCCTGCATCTACTACTATTACTCCACACATCGACCGCTATCCAGCATGCATCTAGAGTATTAAGTTCAAGAGAACAGAGTAACGCTTTAAGCAAGATGACATGATGTAGAGGGATAAACTAAAGCAATATGATATAAACCCCATCTTTCTATCCTCGATGGCGACAATACAATATGTGCCTTGCTGCCCCTACTATCACTGGGAAAGGACACCGCAAGATTGAACCCAAAGCTAAGCACTTCTCCCATTGCAAGAAAGATCAATCTAGTAGGCCAAACCAAACTGATAATTCGAAGAGACTTGCACAGATAAGCAATCATACATAAAAGAATTCAGAGAAGATTCAAATATTGTTCATAGATAAACTTCATCATAAACCCACAATTCATCGGTCTCAACAAACACACCGCAAAAGAAGATTACATCGAATAGATCTCCACGAGAGAGGGGGAGAACATTGTATTGAGATCCAAAAAGAGAGAAGAAGTCATCTAGCTAATAACTACGGACCCGAGGTCTGAAGTAAACTACTCACACTTCATCCGAGAGGCTATGGTGTTGATGTAGAAGCCCTCTGTGATTGATGCCCACTCCGGCGGAGCTCCGGAACAGGCCCCAAGATGAGATCTTCTGGATACAGAAAGTTACGGCGGTGGAATTAGGGTTTTGGCTCCGTATCAGGTAGTTTGGGGGTACGTGGGTATATATAGCAGGAGGGATTACGTCGGTGGAGCAATTGGGGGCCCACGAGGGTGGAGGGCGCGCCTGGGGGGAGGTAGGCGTGCCCCTACCTCGTGGCCTCCCTGTTGATTGCTTGACGTAGGGTCCAAGTCCTCTGGATCATGTTCGTTTCGAAAATCACGTCCCCGAAGGTTTCATTCTGTTTGGACTCCATTTGATATTCTTTTCATGCGAAACCCTAAAATAGGCAAAAAAACAATTCTGGGTTGGGCCTGCAGTTAATAGGTTAGTCCCAAAAATAATATAAAAGTGTATAATAAATCCCAATAATGCCCAAAACAGAATATAATATAGCATGGAACAATCAAAAATTATAGATACATTGGAGACGTATCAATGCCCCAGGCGACACATCAACCTGCTGAAACGCCACGTCCGCCAAACGTGCTGCTTGCAGAGAGAGACGGACTCCTGCAGAGGAGCTCGCCTCCTCCCTGACAAAAGGAGAGAGGCAGCCGTTTAGGCAACACAGTGTGAGCTTTGTTGCTCTGCTCAGTTCAGGACCACAGGTTGGTGATTGCATGTGTTGACAAGCAGGTGAGAGAGAGAGAGAAAATAAGTAGGTGATGTGAGGCATCAGCAAGCTGACATCAAGAAAGTAGCCTTTGTTGAGTGATCGTGGCACAAACCATAGCTCCATTCAAATTTATCTAGGTTGAAGAGACAAGGCATCACCAAGGTGATGCTTCCTTTTGCTACATCTTGAGCTTGCGTTGGTTTTCCCCAAAGAGGAAGGGATGATGCAGCAGAGTAGCATAAGTATTTCCCTCAGTTTTTGAGAAAACCAAGGTATAAATCCAGTAGGAGGCCACACGCAAGTCCCTCGTACCTACACAACACAAAGAGATCAACGCAACCAACGCGATTAGGGGTTGCCAATCCCTTCACGGTCACTTACGGAAGTGAGATCCGATAGATAATATTTTTGGTATTTTTGATATAAAGATGCAAAGTGAAAAGTAAAAGGCAAAGTAAAAACAAAACAAGATTAAAGTGATGGAGATTGATATGATGAGAATAGACCCGGGGGCCATAGGTTTCACTAGTGGCTTCTCTCGAGAGCATAAGTTTTCTACGGTGGGTGAACAAATTACTATTGAGCAATTGACAGAATTGAGCATAGTTATGAGAATATCTAGGCATGATCATGTATATAGGCATCATATTCGTGACAAGTAGATCGAAACTATTCTGCATCTTCTACTATTACTCCACTCATCGACCGCTATCCAGCATGCATCTAGAGTATTAAGTTAAAAACAGAGTAACGCTTTAAGCAAGATGACATGATGTAGAGAGATAAATTCATGCACTATGAAATAAACCCCATCTTGTTATCCTTGATGGCAACAATACAATACATGTCTTGCTGCCCCTTCTGTCACTGGGAAAGAACACCGCAAGATCAAACCCAAAGCTAAGCACTTCTCCCATGGCAAGAACTACCAATCTAGTTGGCCAAACCAAACGGATAATTCGAAGAGACTTGCAAAGATAACCAATCATGCATAAAAGAATTCAGAGAAGATTCAAATATTCTTCATAGATAGACTTGATCATAAACCCACAATTCATCGGTCTCAACAAACACACCGCAAAAGAAGAAGATTACATCGAATAGATCTCCACGAGAGAGGGGGAGAACATTGTATTGAGATCCAAAAAGAGAGAAGAAGCCATCTAGCTACTAACTATGGACCCGAAGGTCTGAGGTAAACTACTCACACTTCATCGGAGGGGCTATGATGATGTAGAAGCCCTCCGCGATGACGGCCCTCTCCGGCGGAGCTCCGGAACAGGCCCCAATATGGGATCTCGTGGATACAGAAAGTTGCGACAGTGGAATTAGGTTTTTGGCTCCTCCTCTGATCGTTTGGGGGTACGTGGGTATATATAGGAGGAAGGAGTACGTCGGTGGAGCACCAAGGGGCCCACGAGGCAGGGGGCGCGCCCCCTACCCTCGTGACCGCCTCCGGTACTTCTTGGAGTAGGGTCCAAGTCTCCTGGGTCTTATCCGAGAACAAAATCATGTTCCAAAAAGGATTTTTCTGTTTGGACTCCGTTTGATATTATGTTTCTTTGAAACACTGAAATAGGCAAAAAACAACAATTCTGGGCTGGGCCTCCGGTTAATAGGTTAGTCCCAAAAATAATATAAAAGTGGAAAATAAAGCCCAATATAGTCCAAAACAGTAGATAATATAGGATGGAGCAATCAAAAATTATAGATACGTTGGAGACGTATCAGGCATCCCCAAGCTTAATTCCTGCTCGTCCTCGAGTAGGTAAATGATAAAAAGAGAATTTTTGATGCGGAGTTCTACTTGGCATAATTTCAATGCAAAATTTCTTAATTGTGGTATGGATATTCAGATTAGAAAGATTCAAGACAAAAGTTCATATTGACATAAAGAATAATAACACTTCAAGCATACTAATAAAGTAATTATGTCTTCTCAAAATAACATGGCCAAAGAAAGTTATCCCTACAAAATCATATAGTTTGGCTATGCTCTATCTTCACCACACAAAGTATTTAAATCATACACAACCCCGATGACAAGCCAAGCAATTGTTTCATACTCTAACTTTTTCAAAACTTTTTCAATCTTCACACAATACATGAGCGTGAGCCATGGACATAGCACTATGTGGAATAGAAGGGTGATTGTGGAGAAGACAAAAAGAGGGGAAGATAGTCTCACATCAACTAGGCGTATCAACGGGCTATGGAGAGGCCCATCAATATATATCAATGTGAGTGAGTAGGGATTGCCATGCAACGGATGCACTAGAGCTATAAGTATATGAAAGCTTATCAAAAGAAACTAAGTGGGTGTGCATCCAACTCGCTTGCTCACGAAGACCTAGGGCAATTTGAGGAAGCCCATCATTGGAATATACAAGTCAAGTTCTATAATGAAAAATTCCCACTAGTATATGAAAGTGACATAACGAGAGACTCTCTATCATGAAGATCATGGTGCTACTTTGAAGCACAAGTGTGGTAAAATGATAGTAACATTGTCCCTTCTCTCTTTTTCTCTCATTTTTTTATTTGGGCCTTTTCTCTTCTTTTTTTATGGCCTCTTTTTTTCATCCGGAGTCTCATCCCGACTTATGGGGGAATCATAGTCTCCATCATCCTTTCCTCACTTGGGACAATGCTCTAGAAAATGATGATCATCACACTTTTATTTTTCTTACAACTCAACAATTACAACTCGATACTTAGAACAAATATGACTCTATATGAATGCCTCCGGCGGTGTACCGGGATATGTAATGAATCAAGAGTGACATGTATGAAAGAATTATGAATGGTGGCTTTGCCACAAATACGATGCCAACTACATGATCATGCTAGCTATATGACAATGATGGAGGGTGTCATAATAAACGGAACGGTGGAAAGTTGCATGACAATATATCTCAGAATGGCTATGGAAATGCCATGATAGGTAGGTATGGTGGCTGTTTTGAGGAAGGTATATGGTGGGTGTATGATACCGGCGAAAGGTGCGCGGTATTAGAGAGGCTAGCAATGGTGGAAGGATGGGAAAAAGTGCATATAATCCATGGACTCAACATTAGTCATAAAGAACTCATATACTTATTGCAAAAATCTAGAAGTTATCAAAGCAAAGTATTACGCGCATGCTCCTAGGGGGATAGATTGGTAGGAAAATACCATCGCTCGTCCCCGACCTCCACTCACAAGGAAGACAATCAATAAATAAATTATGCTCCGACTTCATCACATAACGGTTCACCATACGTGCATGCTACGGGAATCACAAACTTTAACACAAGTATTCTTTAAATTCACAACTACTAAACTAGCATAACTCTAATATTATCACCTCCATATCTCAAAACAATTATCGTGCTTTAATCTTCTCTTAGTATTCAACGCACTCAAAAGAAAATTTCACATATCTTGAACACCAAGCATATTTATATTAAGCAAATTACCATGCAATTAAGACTCTCAAAATAATTTAAGTGAAGCATGAGAGATCAATAGTTTCTTTAAAACAAACCACCACCATGCTCTAAAAGATCTAAGTGAAGCACATAGAGCAAAATTATAACGCTCAAAAGATATAAGTGAAGCACGTAGAGCAAAACTACATAGCTCAAAAGATTTAAGTGAAGCACATAGAGTATTCTATCAAATTTTAATTCAAGTATGGCTCTCTCAAAAGGTGTGTACAGCAAGGATGATTGTAGCATACTAACAAACAAAGACACAAATAATACAAGACGCTCCAAGCAAGACACATATCATTTTGGTGAATAAAAATATAGCTCCAAGTAAATTACCGATGGAAGTGGACGAAAGAGGGGATGCCTTCCGGGGCATCCCCAAGCTTTGACTTTTTGGTGTCCTTGGATTATATTGGGGGTGCCATGGGCATACCCAAGCTTAGGATCTTGCCACTCCTTGTTCCATAATCCATCAAAAGAACTCACCCAAAACTTGAAAACTTCACAACACAAAACTCAATAGAAATCTCCTGAGCTCCGTTAGAGAAAGAAAACATAAAACCACTTCAAGGTACTGTAATGAACTCATTCTTTATTTATTTTGGTGTTAAACCTACTGTATTCCAACTTCTCTATGGATTATAAACTATTTTACTAACCATAGATTCATCAAAATAAGCAAACAACACACGAAAAACAGAATCTGTCAAAAACAGAAAAGTCTGCAGTAATCTGTAACTAACGCAAACTTCTGGAACTCCAAAACATCTACCAAACTTAGACGACCTAGATAATTTGTTTATTGATCAGCAGCAATTGGAATCAGTATTTTATCACGTTCTGATGATTTTTAGTAATTCGGGCACTGAACGGAAAGTTTCTGGAAATCACAGCAAGATCAAATAACTATCATCCAAGAAGATCCAATAGGTCTAGCTTGGCACAAACACTAATTAAAACACAAAACCACATCCAAACAGAGGGTAGATGGGTTATTTATTCCCGAACAGAAGAAACACAAAAAACAAAAAATAAAATTGGGTTGCCTCCCAACAAGCGATATCGTTTAACGCCCCTAGCTAGGCATAAAAGCGAGGATAGATCTAGGTATTGCCATCTTTGGCATTAGGAAAGAAAAGATCAAATTTCCTTTCTATGGTATTTATTCTCCTATTTTGGGAAAGCACATGGACATTAATGGATGAAGTAAGATTAAGCACGTTATGGAAATTTGCATCTATACTAGATTTCATCTCTTTGATAATTTCGTTTTGATAGAAGCATAAGAGGGTGGTAGATTCAACTTTATCATTCATGGTGTGCCCAAATATAGTTTTCATCCTTTCTTAAGTATCTATAGCATCCCCTTCAAGAAAACCCTCTTCAAAAATAGAATCTAGCACTTGTTTAAAAGAGGTAGGTAATCCGACATAAAAACCTTTTAAGTAAACCTCAATTTGATATTGTGGTATATAGCTAGCCCTAATCCTTAATAACCTATCCCAAGCATCTTTTAAAGACTCATCAATTAAATAGCAAAAAATTCCAGAGTCATCTTCATCAAGATTATTTAAACTCTCATTGGTGACCCCGGTGGGTCTCTCAATAGCATCATTATTTCTGAGTTTAGAGAGGATAGAGGGATCATCCAGGGTACTAAGACCTTGGAAAGGACCCTTTGTTCTTTTTGATTTGGCCATGGCAATGGGAAGGCAGGCGAGAAAAAGGCAAACGGAGAAGGATAAGGGGAAGAAGAAAGAGAGGGTGAATAAAACGGCAAGGGTGAAGTGGGGGAGAGGAAAACGAGAGGCAAATGGCAACTAATGTAATGCGGGAGATAGGGATTGTGATGGGTACTTGGTATGTTGACTTTTTGCGTAGACTCCCCGGCAACGGCACCAGAAATCCTTCTTGCTATGTCTTGATCTTGCGTTGGTTTTCCCTGAAGAGGAAGGGATGATGCAGCAGAGTAGCGTAAGTATTTCCTGACAACCAAGGTATCAATCCAGTAGGAGGCCACGCGCAAGTCCCTCGTACCTACACAACACAAAGAGCTCAACGCAACCAACGCGATTAGGGGTTGTCAATCCCTTCACGGTCACTTACGGAAGTGAGATCCGATAGATAATATTTTTGGTATTTTTGATATAAAGATGCAAAGTGAAAAGTAAAAGGCAAAGTAAAAACAAAACAAGATTAAAGTGATGGAGATTGATATGATAAGAATAGACCCGGGGGCCATAGGTTTCACTAGTGGCTTCTCTCGAGAGCATAAGTTTTCTAAGGTGGGTGAACAAATTACTATTGAGCAATTGACAGAATTGAGCATAGTTATGAGAATATCTAGGCATGATCATGTATATAGGCATCATGTTCGTGACAAGTAGATCGAAACTATTCTGCATCTACTACTATTACTCCACTCATCGACCGCTATCCAGCATGCATCTAGAGTATTAAGTTAAAAACAGAGTAACGCTTTAAGCAAGATGACATGATGTAGAGAGATAAATTCATGCACTATGAAATAAACCCCATCTTGTTATCCTTGATGGCAACGATACAATACATGTCTTGCTGCCCCTTCTGTCACTGGGAAAGAACACCGCAAGATCAAACCCAAAGCTAAGCACTTCTCCCATGGCAAGAACTACCAATCTAGTTGGCCAAACCAAACGGATAATTTAAAGAGACTTGCAAAGATAACCAATCATGCATAAAAGAATTCAGAGAAGATTCAAATATTGTTCATAGATAGACTTGATCATAAACCCACAATTCATCGGTCTCAACAAACACACCGCAAAAGAAGAAGATTACATCGAATAGATCTCCACGAGAGAGGGGGAGAACATTGTATTGAGATCCAAAAAGAGAGAAGAAGCCATCTAGCTACTAACTATGGACCCGAAGGTCTGAGGTAAACTACTCACACTTCATCGGAAGGGCTATGATGATGTAGAAGCCCTCCGTGATGACGGCCCTCTCCGGCGGAGCTCCGGAACATGCCCCAATATGGGATCTCGTGGATACAGAAAGTTGCGGCGGTGGAATTAGGTTTTTGGCTCCTCCTCTGATCGTTTGGGGGTACGTGGGTACGTGGGTATATATAGGAGGAAGGAGTACATTGGTGGAGAACCGAGGGGCCCACGAGGCAGGGGGCGCGCCCTGTAGGGGGGGCGCCCCCTACCCTCGTGACCGCCTCCGGTACTTCTTGGAGTAGGGTCCAAGTCTCCTGGGTCTTATCTGAGAACAAAATCACGTTCCAAAAAGGATTTTTCTGTTTGGACTCCGTTTGATATTATGTTTCTTCGAAACACTGAAATAGGCAAAAAACAGCAATTCTGGGCTGGGCCTCCGGTTAATAGGTTAGTCCCAAAAATAATATAAAAGTGGAAAATAAAGCCCAATATAGTCCAAAATAGTAGATAATATAGCATGGAGCAATCAAAAATTATAGATACGTTGGAGACGTATCACCTTTGTACATGCCCTAATCGCCTAATTAGCCTTATACTAATACTATAAAACAACCGCCCTGACCTCACATCCGGCGCCACGTCATGGATCCACACTAGCACCCTCCGAGCTCATCTCACCCTTTTGATCCTAATCCAACGTCTCATCTCCATCGTCTCGCGGATCGACCCAGCAAAGCACCTCCCTCCCGCCCCCAAAGTCCCCAAAATCTTTCAGTTCCCTCCTAAATCCTCCACATATAAACCAACCCCCCCACCCTCAAATCCCCGGTCCCATCGCAAGCATCAGACTCCCTCCAAAGCAGCTCCCCTAGTCACACTACCTCGGAGAGGAGCGGCGATGTCTGGGCGCGGCAAGGGGCTGGGCAAGGGTGGCACCAAGCGGCACAGGAAGGTCCTCGGCGACAACATCTAGGGCATCACCAAGCCAGTGATCCGGAGGCTAGCCAGGAGGGGCAGCATGAAGCGCATCTCCGGCCTCATCTACGAGGAGACCCGCGGCGTCCTCAAGATCTTCCTCGAGAACATCATCCATGACGCCGTCACCTACATCGAGCACGCCCGTCGCAAGACCGTCACCGCCATGGATGTCGTCTACGCGCTCAAGCGCCAGGGCCGCACCCTCTACGGCTTCGGAGGCTAGATTCGTGTGGTGGAGCAACTTCCTCGTTTGCTCTATGTGATATGTGTTGTGGTGGATGGATTTACTGATTTGGCATGCGCCGTTGTATTCTGTCTTGGGTTCAGTAGTCTGTGTAATACCTTGTTCTGTTCAATGCAATCAGTTCGATTCTGAATCCTGGTGAAATGCTTCACTGCTGAATTGTGTCTTGATTTCTCTGTTTAGATCGTATAGCTGCACTGAATCAGTGTTTCAATTGTTTGCATATATGTCACTCGTTGCTTGCCAGTCTTGATCCTATAGCTGTACTGAATCAGTTTTTTGTCTGTTTAAGTATTTGAAACTCGTTGCTTCTCATTTTAGGTCACGTATCTATACTGAATCATCCTTTTATTTGTTTGTGTATTTGACACCAGTTGCAATCTGCAGAAGAGATGCAATCTTAGATGAAATCCATCCACTCAGGCTCTGTGACATGCCCCTAGATGTAGAATCTGTCATGCGGTCATGCCCCTACCCGAAGACTCCCAGCAACTACAAGCTGCTGCAAGATGTAGAAATGGCCAAGTTCTGCTGATTTCATTACTGCTCTGCACCATGCTCTACATCTCAGTATCGATTTGCATCAAGGGTGGGGAGGAAGCTATATCTTCTCTAGAAACTTTTGTATTCAAAGGGCTAGTTTCATGACCTCTAATTCTCACATATTGTCCTATTAACCGATAATATTAGCAAAACTAGTTGTCATCCAGTCACTAAAAGTTTTTTGTCTTATGCTGCTGACATTAAAGCATTATTTTGTATGTGTATCCATGCATTTCCATTGTTAACTCATAGTCTCGTATCCACGCTGACACAACTTTTGTCAAATTTGTTTCTGTCACTATTCTTTTCCTGCAACATTAGTACCACTTGGGAAGAGGTCGGATGTTCAATTTCCATAAGCCTTGCTGACAGCTATCCTTTTTTGAATTTTCCATTAAAATATAACTTTGCTACAGTCAATAAGTATGTTCTTTACTAAAAATATATTTTGTATTGATAAATTGTAAAAACGTTCACAAACAAGGCGACCCCCTTTCCCCCTTTTTGGTTCATTCTCGTCGCCGATATCTTGCAACGCCTAATCTTTCACGCCCACATTAACAACCTACTTCATCACCCCCTAGATCAAAACCTCCCCACCATTCTTCAGTATGTCGATGATACGCTCATCATCACCCACGCCTTTGCTAGCACTGCCACACAACTCAGAAAAATCCTGGATCGTTTGCTAACGCTACTGGCTCTTGCTGAATTTTCACAAGACTACCTTCCTACCCATCCGCGTCCAACCCACCATCGCCGCAGACATCACAAACCAGGCATCCGAAGGAACGCTAGTTTTAGCATCTCATTAGCGGATCTTGAAAAATCGAGATGCAAATTGACTACCCACGAGGCCACACCATATGTAAAACTAGATCCACTACGAGAAATCCTATGATATACAACCCTAACAAAGTCTCATCTAGATACAAAGATAATGGAGATTTGAGCAAAAAACATGATGGAATCAATGATGTACTCGAGGATGCCAAGTGGGTTGAAAAAGTTGTCGGGAGGAGGTCCGGAGGCTTGGAGGGTCACCGGATGGCAACGACGGCGGAAGAGGCGACATGCGGCGGTTTGGACGCCATGGGTGCAACTGGGGTTGAAAGAAACCCTAGTCCCCATGCCCTCCCACTTATATAGCCGATTGGCCCGTGTACCCCGAGTGCTCGGAGCAAAGGGGACCGGGTGGTTGGACTCAAGGAAACCAGGTGCCTGGGGTATCCATGGACATGTGAATTTTTTTGTAGGACATCTCTAGGGTGCGTAGCGAATTGTAGGCTTCCCTGAAAACTGTTCAAAAGGCTCCACAAATCGAGGATACTCGCCCCATTGAAATCCTAGCTATATGAATATGATCAAAAGGGACTCTTGCAAGGATGAAAGCATGTCTTTCGATAAGAAGGCTTGGGATATAACGCAAACATTGTCTTATAGAGATCTAATACACTCATATTTGCAAAAACGAAAAGGAAACCAAACTATGAGTGGTATGATACTTTAGCATATAATGAGATAGGTATACAATACCATAATAACACCAATGCGATCCAATACTTCTCTTAAGAGAGAAGGGCGGCGCCCGAAGCCACCTTGTTAGAATGTTTGGCATGGAACTGTGAAGATTTGAATCTTGGGCCCAACACCAATACTCATCTTTGAAGCACAATTGCCATCATAAATGACGGATGTGAAAGATTTGTTTTCTTTATGCACTAGTAGAGATATGAGAAGTCATGGATCCTACACAACATATCAAATCTCCACTGTACTAGGCGATGTATCCTACGCAACCATTGATGTCACAACGGTGCGCTGCCTCCATCTCATCAGTCCGGCCTCATTCAGTTCCAACCCGCAAAATGGAGAGAGAAGAAAGTGTGGCTCATTTGAAGACCATTCAGTAGGGAAGAGATACATTGCCACATGTGCGGCAATTGGTCGAAACCACAATGAGTTAGCATTCAAACCAGGGTCGAGAGACCAATCTTGTCCGATTTGAAAAGTTAAGGTGCAAGTTGTGTAGTTTAGCTTCACAAAAAAGTTGTCTGGTTTTGAAGTTGAGTGACAAAAACTGCACAAGTTGCTCTACTGAGAGACCAAAAATGAACCTTTTCAAACCCATCCTCTTTGTGGTTATGCTTTTGCTATGTTGTCTAAGCAATAATGCTAAACGTACAAAGAGTTACATGCAATTACAGCTGACTAAGATTCTTTCTTTCTAACTAACCCCCCTCCTGATTTTCAAGGGGTGCCCCCTCTCCCTTTTGATCTCCAATCAAAACCCAACTGCGTGTAAAATCCCCATAAATCTATGTATGTGCAGCATTACTCTTGTCTAAGAGTCAATAAAACATGCTTTATCAAACAAATTGTGAGAAAAAGAGGACGCGCACAATACCCCGCACACTCTTATTCCACTGACTGACACCATTTGTTCAGGTTGTGTTTTTAAAGTTTTTACCAATGTTCTAACTAATAGGCTTGCTACTCCCATGAATTTCCTAACTTCTAGCAACCAGTCAGCTTTCATAAAAGGGAGATTCATCCTTGAAAGTGTAGTGACAGCTCATGAAGTTTTGCATTCTACTTATCACTCTGATAATTCACATCTTGTACTTAAACTAGATTATGAGAAAGCATTTGATAAGGTTAACCTAGATTTCTTGATGGAGATTCTCCAAAAAAGAAACTTTGGTCCTGTTTGGACCAAATGGATTTATCAAATTACTCACATGGGCTCTGTGGGAGTCAAAGTCAATGGGGTTGATAGTGACTTATTTGTAACCAACAAAGGACTAAGGCAAGGAGATCCTATATCTCCTTTACTTTTAAACATTGTTGTAGATGTGCTAACTAGAATGCTCATTAAAGCAGCTTCTCATAACCTGATAAAAGGGCTTTGTTCTGATCTTATCCCTGGTGGAGTGATATGTCTGCAATATGCAGATGACACTATCATCTTCATTGACAAAGATGAATCTAAAGCTGCTAACCTGAAAATGATCTTGACTTGCTTTGAGAGAGTATCAGGTATGAGAATCAATTATGCTAAAAGTGAACTCATTCCTTTCGGGGTTGAGGAGGAAGAACTAACCAACTTCATGAATACCTTTGGGTGTACTGTTGGTACATTTCCAATAAAATACCTAGGGATACCTTTACACTATGACAAACTGAGGAGGGAAGATATCCAGCCTCTTATTGATAAGATTTTAAAGAGGATGGCTGGCTGGAGGGGGAAGCTACTGTCCTACTCTGCTAGACTAACTCTCATTAAAGCTTGTTTAGCTAGTATTCCTATATATATGCTGTCCTTTTTTAAGTTTCCTAAATGGGCCCTAGATTTAATTAACAGTCAGCTAGCTCATTGTCTTTGGAGTGACTTTGAGGGAAACAGGAAACTTCATCTGGCCAACTGGCACCTAGTTTGTATGAAGAAAGAACATGGAGGACTTGGGATCCCTAACATCAGGGATCTTAACCTGTGTTTACTGGGTAGTTGGGTCAAGAGATATGCCCAAGATGAGGGCAAAATCTGGAAAACCATTGTAGACAACAAGTATATTAGGAATGCTCCTAATATATTTGCATGTAGGCCACATGCCTCCTCAAATTTTTGGCAAGGGGTTATGTGGGCTGCCAAAGCTCTTAAGTTTGGCTATAGATGGGTAGTAAGAAATGGTAGAAAGATTAGATTTTGGGAGGATATCTGGTTTGGAACCTCCCCACTCTCTGTTCAGTTTTGGCCTTTATACTCCATTTGTCACCAACATTGTGTGACAGTATCTGAGGTTTGGGATGGGAGTAACATTAAACTTACTTTTAGGAGGATATTTACCCCTACTATGAAGGAAGAGTGGTACTGCCTTGAACAAATCATAAAAGAGATTGTGCTCAAAGTAGATGATGATGCAATGGTCTGGCAGTATGAATCCAAGGGGTCTACTCTTCTAGCTCTCTTTATGCCTTAATTAATTTTAGAGGGGTGAAACCTGTCTATATCCCTTCTGTTTGGTCCATTGTTGTGCCTCCCAGAATCCAGGTTTTTCTCTGGCTCCTGGCGCATAATAAACTTATGACTAAGAACAATTTTCTTAAAAGGGGGATAGATAGGAACCCTGATTGTCTTTTCTGTTCTGAACAGGGAACTGTAAATCACTTATTTTTTGACTGTGTGGTTGCAAAATACATCTGGGGTGCAGTCTCCTCGTTTCTTTCCATAGAAGTAGGATCTAGCTACTTTTCCATTGCCAAATTTTGGCATGCTAACAAGAAACATGAAGTACTGAATGCCTTTTGTGCTTGTGTCTTGTGGAGCTTGTGGAAAACTAGAAATAAGCATGTTTTTGACAATGCAGTTTGGTCTGATGTTAAACAGCTCTGATGGTTGATCTGGAGGACCCTCAAGAGGTGGATGATTCTGTACACCAGGGACTCGCTCGAGAAAATGCAGGGGATACTACATTGGATATCCTGCATACTCAAAAACTCACTCCAATTGACTTTGGAGTGAAAAGGAACTTGATGAGCACTAGAGGTGCCACTCATGCCTCCTCCTACCCCAAGCTTAATTTTGGGGCTTGCAAGGATGGGTTCCAGAGTCTAGACTCTTCAAGGCCGAGTGATCCACCATCAAAAAAGGCGGTCCAAGTGATTTCAAGCCCTGCGTCGCTTCTCGACTGGCCTGGCACACCAACTCAACCCCTCAAGAAGATGAAGGGGGGACTCGTGGAGCATATCAAGGAGGTCCGCAAGATGCTTGCTACAGAAGACATGAGGATGCTGGCTGATGCAGGAGGAATGCGGATCTCACTGTTGTAGTGTTCATCGATTTAGTGTTCACGGGGTTGGGAAAGTTGGATTTCTGAACCTGTAATAGGCCGCAGGCCTTTGCTTTTATCTTGTTTAATTTTTTTCGCTCTTCCAGAACATGCGTTCGAGGCATGCATGGTTGTTGGAACTGGCTGGGTTTCATTTATTTTGAATGGAACCGGGGGAAACTAACTCCCCTGATGATCTAAAAAAAACTGAAGAAGTCGATGTAGCGACTCGAGGCACAGCTGACGACGGGAAATCTGATCGATCACAATCGCAACCGCCGGTGCGTTTGTAGACGCATACGTGTAAGCTCATATTGATGCATGCACATACCTGACATGTTGGTTTCTTCACGTCCCATATCCCGGGAGGCTACGCCATGTATGTGGGCATTGTAGCCCACGGTCTACTCAATGAAGCTTGTGGGGATGGCTCGGGGAAGACTCAGGCGCTCGATGTAGTTCGCTCGGACGTCTCGTGACTGGCTGTAGACATGTTTGGCTCGGCGATGAGTCGGCTATCGAAGTAGGTTGGCAGCGCCGCCGTCGACAGGGATATGCTGGATTTTCTTCGTTGGATGGGATCAATCTAATACAAATTTATTTGGCATCTGGAAAAAGAAATCAATCTAACGAAGAAAAAGTTATTTGAGCATACCAATTCATCACCGCGAGCTCTCTAATAAAGAATGGAAATGCATCGAAGATCGAATTGAAAAAAGCTTAGCTGCTGGAAGGGAAAGTTGTTGTCGTATGAAGGTCGGCTAGTGCTTATTAACTCAGTACTCGCTAGTATGCCGATGTTTGTGTTATCTTTCTTCGAGGTTCCGAAGGGGGTGCGGAAGAGACTGGATTTTTTTCGATCTCGATTCTTCTGGCAGTCAGATGGCACTAAGAAGAATATCGCCTTGCACGATGGGATATAATATGCCGACCCAAGAACCAGGGTGGTCTCGGCATTGAAAACCTGGAAATTAAGAATAAATGTCTTATGAGTAAATGGCTATATAAGTTATCAGCAGAGACGGATGGTATGTGGGCACAGATATTACGCAACAAGTATTTACAATCGAAAACGCTAGCCCAGGTCACCGCGAGACCAACTGACTCGCCATTCTGGAAGGGGTTTATGCGAACGAAAGATTTGTTCTTTTGTAGGGTCAAATTCTTGGTTGGCAATGGGATGTCAACCAGATTTTGATAGGATACATAGTTAGGGGAGACACGACTAGCCATACAATGCTCCACCCTATATAATATTATGCAACATAAGGAGGATTGCGTGGGCACAGTATTTCAATCGATACCCTTGAATATTCAGTTCAAACAATCGTTAGTTGGGGAGCATTGGCATTCCTGGATGTAGTTGGTACGGAGATTGATAGATGTTCAATCCGACCGACCCGATTCGTTGCACTGGAAGTGAAGGAAATATGCCCTAGAGGCAATAATAAAGTTGTTATTTATATTTCCTTATATCATGATAAATGTTTATTATTCATGCTAGAATTGTATTAATCAGAAACTTAGGACATGTGTGAATACATAGACAAACAGAGTGTCACTCTTCTCTGCGCCCCTACACGAGTATCGGGGGAAACCCCAGATCTGGTTCACTAGATCGGACGGGGGCGGTGTCTTGGCGTTGTATCCTTCATGAAGGCGTTGTTTTGTTGCTCGTGGTGTGTTTGGTGTTGGCATTGGAGACTTCGGACGCTTTGCTGGTCCAAGCTACTCCTCTTGGCAATGGCTTCTAGGGCGCTATGCACGGCCTCGACGGCGCTCTTTCCATGGCTTCTCCTTCCAGTCTGGCCAAGTCCTGCACCCCACTTGCTGATCCTCTAGGCGTATAGGTGGGAGGTACGTTGATCTGGTTCATCCTGGAGGTGCGGCCGTGCGACGATGGTGCCCGACGTTTGGTCGCGACACGGCCTTGATACCTTTGTATCTCGTATCTTTGGCTTCACGGCCGGAGTTCGAGCTAGGAGAGTTCTTTGTTGTGTTGTATCTCTTCTTGTTGTTCCCACACTTCGTGTTGTGCCTCTCTCTTTTTCTCTTGTATGCCTATGTAATTTCTCTTCTACCTATGAATGATACGCAAGTTTTGCGTATTCACAAAAAAAACAAAGTGTCACTAGTATGCCTCTACTTGACTAGCTCGTTGAATCAAAGATGGTTAAGTTTTCTAGCCATAGACATAAGTTGTCATTTGATTAACGGGATCACATCATTAAAGAATGATGTGATTGACTTGATCCATTCCGTTAGCTTAGCAGTTGATCGTTTAGCATGTTGTTGTTGCTTTCTTCATGATTTCGGCTCGCTTCAGTGCTTGTAGTCGTCGCTACGTGGTCTATGAATCTGGATGTAATTTTTATTATTTCTGGTATTCATTGTACTACCATGATTAAAGATGAATAGATCGACAGTTTTCCGAAAAAGAGACTATGAACACATAAAAACCTATTGGGGTTCTTTTTTCACATCTCAAAAATCATTTTTCATGGGTAGGAACACGTCCACACGGGAGCCGAATTGGATTTCCTCTATAAGCTCATCTTGTTTCACGCACACACAACAAACACAGGCGGGCACACGCGCTCAGGCAACAAGGTCGCACGCATGGGCGCTCCGCCTTTTCCCCCTCTCTGCGTCCAGAGGATGGAGGGATGGATTGATGCACACATCCGTTCGTGCCTTTTGTTCTTTCTTTATGCCTCATTGGTTTAAAGGACTTTCATAGGAAAAACATAGGAACAAGATTTCTGGAGGAATTTTTTTATAGATGCATTCGGTTTGTAGGAAATGCGTACAAGCATTTCGTAGAAATACTATTTATTTTTTGTGTTTTTGAAAGAAACTACACATCTATTTAAAGTTCATTTTGCACGTAGGAACAAGACAAGTCAAATCCTTAGAATGGCAAGTGGCTTCCTATCAAATTCCTATACTGCTCCGAATTCCTACGTTTTGATTTTCTCCAAACTGAATGAGCCCTTAGCAGCAGTGTCGGTGTCAAAACCGGCGGATCTCGGGTAGGGGGTCCCGAACTTTGCGTCTAGGCGGATGGTCACAGGAGGCAGGGGACACGATGTTTTACCTAGGTTCGGGCCCTCTTGATGGAGGTAATACCCTACGTCCTGCTTGATTGTTCTTGATAATATGAGTAGTACAAGAGTTGATCTACCACGAGATCGAAGAGGCTAAACCCTAGAAGCTTACCTATGGTATGATTGTTGTTGTTAGTCCTACGGACTAAACCCTCCGGTTTATATAGACACCGGAGGGGCTAGGGTTACACAGAGTCGGTTACAAGGAAGGAAATCTACATATCTGTACTGCCAAGCGTGCCTTCCACACCAAGGAGAGTCCCATCCGGACACGGGACGAAGTCTTCAATCTTGTATCTTCATAGTCCAACAGTCCGGCCAAAGGATATAGTCCGGCTGTCCGGATACCCCCTAATCCAGGACTCCCTCAGTAGCCCCTGAACCAGGCTTCAATGACGATGAGTCCGGCGCGCAGATTGTCTTCGGCATTGCAAGGTGGGTTCCTCCTCCGAATACTTCATAGAAGATTTTGAACACGAGGATCATGTCCGGCTCTACAAAACAAGTTCCACATACCACCGTTGAGAGAATAATATTTTCGTCAATCTAATCTGCTGACGTACCCCGTAGTGTGACATCACACCACAGCCAGGTCTTTATTCGAATCATTTTTCATAACCAATCTAAGCGTGTTTCGCGAGGCGGTTTTCTTGGCACGTCTTGTCAAAGCAGAGATCGTGTCCCCTTTATTACGGGATTCTCATCAATATGGACGTGGGTACCCCAACCGTGCCTATTGGTAGGACTCCTAGATCTTAGGCAAGCCCCAAACGGCCACGAGGAGGACGCTTGATATTCACCCTCTTTATAAAGGGGACAAGGCCTTTTCCTCTCGACCTTAATAGAATCTGCCTCCCGCCTCGAGTTCCAACACCCAAAGCTCATGTTTAGGCACTTCGAATCTTCAACTATGTCCGGATCCAACCTTCAAGGTCGGTGGATGCCTTCCTCTGTCACGGAAGAGGACATCAAGAAGTTGAGAGAGGCCAGATATCTGACCGCTGAAATTTCGCATCGGCTGCCTGCCCGAGGGCTAGTCGTCCCCACTCCCGAACCCAACGAGAGCGTCGTGTTCGTCTCCCACTTCCTCCGAGGACTAGGCCTCGCTATGGATCCCTTTGTTAGGGGTCTTATGTTCTATTATGGGCTAGATTTTCATGATCCGGCTCCGGATTCCCTTCTTCACATCTCGACATTTATTGTTGTATGTGAGGCCTTCCTCCGCATTACCCCTCACTTCGGCCTGTGGCTCAAGACCTTCGATGTGAAGCCGAAGATGATCGAGGGGCAGCACACAGCGTGTGGAGGCGCTTCAATAAGCAAAATTGCTGACGCTCCATGGCCTGAGGGTTACTTCCCAGAGGTGTCCGGATTGTCACAGCGGGAGTGGTTCTACATCACAGCTCCCCGAAGTGCCAAGTGGGTAGCTGCCCCCACCTTTCGCTCAGCCCCCCCACCACAACTGATGTCATGGATCAGCAGGGGGCTGAGCTGGGGTCCAGCCAAGGACGTGCCAATACTGCAAAGCCGTATCCGAGATCTCTTTTAGAGAGATTTCAGTCTGGTTATGGTAGTGCAAGTCATGCTAGTTCATCAAGTCCAGCCTTGCAAACGCCGGCCCCTTCGCATGTGGGAATTCAACCCGGAAGGACCACGAGCTATTCAACATTTCCTCGGCATGACGCATGAAGAGATGTACAAATTGTTCTTCGGACCACAAATAATGTGTCCTGACATCACTCAGGATGCAGGTCTGGGCTGCAATCGTCCGGATACCCAAGTAAGTAGCCCCGCATCCGAACACACTGCCCATTTATTTATCGCAACATTGCCCTAAAAAGCCGCTCTTTAACCCAGGATTGGATAGCGAAGGCAAAGTTGATCAGGTGTCCAGCCCCCCTCCCTGAGACCTCACCAAATCCCGTGCTAACCAGGATGCTGGAGATCGCGCCTTATCAAGCGGCCTCGAGAGAAGATAAAGGGGGGAACAAGGAGGCTAGCGCCTCCGCGAAGGAGGTTAGCCGAGGGGAGGAACTGAAACTTCCTCTCCCCAGGGACGGAAGAGAACCGCCTCTGAGGACCCGGAGACAACGATCTCCAAACGGGGGAAGAAATCTCCGCCGGAGGGTCTTGCCCTGGGGGATACCTTGGCCGCACTATGCCCTCAAGGGGATCAGCCCTCCACCGAGCTGTAAGTAAAAGGGTAAATGAAAATATCTCGCTTTACCTCTGAGGAAAATAACCAAGGCATTTATCTTGCAGTTCGGATCTTAGCCCTTCTCAGCAGAGCTCGTCTTTACGGGATATTCTTCCAGAGATGATGGAGAGTGAAACGCCTCCCCCTGCCACACCGCCTCACGAGGCGGGCGACCCCGAGGTGTCTTCGCGGAGGGTTTCTCCTGATCCGGCAAGGCCAGAAGGTAATCCTATGGCCACCCAAAGTCCTCAGTATCTGGCTCTTGAAGGGAGAAATCAAAAGAGTCTGACACCGTCTGGTGTGCGGTCGGACATACTGATGAATCTGCTAGAGCAAGCGGCTATCTCAAAAGAGCACCGCACGTTGATGGGTACGGTGATTGAAAGGATTTCGTCCGCCGAAAGCGGGTTGCATGAAGCCTTTATGAGTGTACTGGCGGGTTTTATGGTACACGAAATGATGTACATTGTTGATAGTACCGCACATTTTTAGATGTGCCCTGTGTAGATAGTAGCCCCTGAGACTCTGGTCGTCGTCGAAAACGGCGGCAAACAGAGGATCGTAGTCCCAGGTAATAACCAGACCGCCTTTATGTGCAGGTCGTTGAAGCTCCGGTGGCTAGCCGGACTGATGGGTTTGCCGAACTAAGGCGGCAACTGGATGCGGCAGATGCCGACATCGTGCTTGTTAACAAGCGGCTTGACGAGGCACAGGGTAGGTGATTTTTCTGGTGATTGTCACATAGTAAGAGCAGCATGATGCCAGTATCTTTAATATATTGTGACTGCAGATGGAGCTGCCACCGTGGAGACCCTTCGCTTGCCCGAGCCAAGGAGCAAGCAATGAGTAGCAATGCGGCCGCTTTAAAGGCGACCGAAGAGTTAAGGGCCGAATAGGCCGCACATTGCGAGAGCAAAGAAAAAATTGCCAAGATGGTCGTGGAGTTAAAAGATGCTGCTGACCGTTTCCGGCTTCTTGAAGAAGAAAACCGGGTGAAGGCGACGGACTGGAGAAGGCCCGGGTGGCTGCCAAGGAAGCCAGCTCCAAAATTAGAGCAACGAAGGAGGAGCTGAATCAAGCTGTGGATATCATTTCTGGGAAGCCCTTCTTGTTGCAGACTAAGTTCGGAGATCCGAAATATTCTCCTCTGGACCGGCTATGGAGTTATGCGGATGAGTACATGGATTTGGCTGCAAGTGCTGCTGATGCGGCCGAGTACTTCAAGGATCAGAAAGGTCCTGAAGTGGAGAAGCTGTTCTGGTCACAGTTTCACGCTCCAGTCTGTCCGCTGTTGCTGAATGAGCAATTGACCGGTTGGGCCGAGCTCCATAGATTATTCGGACTTCCATGAGGTCCGTTGTGGATCATCTGTGGCTAGGAGGGCCAAGGCCGAATAGCTACTTTAGCCTAGTGCAACAATTCCTTGGTGTTGTGCCACGCATCGATGCTGTAAAGAGGTCGGCGTGCATAGAAGGCTCGCGGATGGCCCTTGCCCGTGTCAAAACATATTGGACGGAGATGGATGCCACCACTGTTGCGACACAGGGTTCGGCCATAGGTCGAGTGGCTACCGAGCACTACTTTGAAGAAGTTCTTGAAGGCGCTCGTTTGAAAGAGGCTCAGTGCTCGAAGAATATTATGTTTAAGTGATATGTATTCCCATTGTAAAAAATGTTTTATTGAGTTTATCAAGGCTGTATTTATACTTTTGCCCGAAAGTACTATGATGCCTCCTGTGCGGCCGTTTATGTATATATGTATATAACCTGAAAGATGGCAGTCGTCGGCTTCAGCCCCCACGCATATAATGCGGGGGTGTTCGCAGAAGATGCATGTTCACACTTGATCCAACGTCTTGGTCCATTAAGGAGGTGATAGAGCATCGAACTAGGCAATCGGACTATAATGCTTTAACACTTTCACTTAGCCAGAGGAGTTTGACAGTGGGGCTACTATATAGCCCCTGGTGGCTCCGCGCTCATCCGAATTCGGGGCGCGTACATGCCTGGCCGGGAAACGGCCCTTCGTTAAGGCGGAGGAATCCCGAAGATTCCGCTAGGTCATCGAGTGGTTGACCAGTATCATGCTATATCATGACAGTCAGTTTTCGGCTTTCTCTACAGAGGTGCTCGTCCGGATGAACCAGGGCACAATCGCAGTAGTTCTCCTGGTGCCGCCTTAGCCAATAGAGTGGAACGTAAGGCGGCAAAACACAGGAGCCGGGCAAACCCAACATTTGACCAAAGACATGATTCGGAGCTGATGCATATAAAGCCAAACTCGCGATGCTGAACACTCCCTAAGGTATTCGGTCTTTATGATGTAAACCCGGCTAAACAGTGCCCTTTGTAATAAGCCCCTGGTGTCCAGGTACGTGCAATATTCTGACGTGGCCACATGCCAATACGTCAGCATCCTTCTCAATTGTACTGAGAATCCGGGGGATGTGTATCAACAAGAGACAGTAAAAAAGGTTTACGCAGGGTCTTAATCTAAAAAGAATCCTTGGAACGGGTCCCTGCTGCACGTCTGTGCCTGTGTCTCTGTTGTGCCGTATCCTGGACGGGTGTAGCACGATGGTCATCTGTAAAAGAGAGGAACTTAGCTGAAAAGTTATCGTGCAAAAGGTAGGTTATACTAAATAAACCATGTACAGTTCAAGATGAGTAAAGTTGAGCCTTATTGTCACTTGTGTAATGTTGAGCCCCTTGTATTGTTATAGGGGCATAGCCATCAAACTTGTATCCATTATATATAGCTGCACCGGGCTCGTCTAACCGCGTCCGTGGTCTTAATGACCTGTCACATGCTCTAGTTGGTGAGGCCGTTTAGTGTGCGGCTGCCAAGGCAGCCGCACGGTCTTCCGCGCGCAAGGAGCGCTCAATATTTACATTTACTATAATGATGCCACGTGGACCGGGCATCTTAAGCATGAGGGAAGCGTAACGCGGTATTGCATTAAAGCGAGCGAAAGCTTCACATCCGAGTAGTGCTTGATAGCACTTTGGAACGAAGCGATGTGGAAGGTTAAATTTTCGCTGCGGAAGTTATCCGGAAAGCCAAATATAACCTCTAGTAGCAGGGAGCCCGTGCAATGGGCTTCTGGGTCTGGCGTTACTCCTTTAAAGGTAGTATTGCTATGGCTAATTTTTGTTGGGTCTATCCCCATTTTGCGGACTGTGTCCTGATATATCAGGTTTAAACTACTGCCGCCGTCCATCAGGACTCGTGTGAAGTGGTATCCGTCAATTATTGGGTCTAACACCAAGGCAGCCCATCCTGCATGCCGGATACTTGCCGAGTAATCCCGATGGTCAAAGGTGATCGGTTGGGACGACCAGTGGCAGAACTCCGCGGTGATAGGCCCTGGGGCACGTCTCTCTAGGAGTGCCGCTTTGTTTTCCCCCTTCATCACGTGTATTAACTTTACTGTTTTGACTTCTGGTGGGAATTTCTTCTGTTCCCCGGTGCTTTGCTTGCGAGGCTCGTCCTCGTCTTCGCTTGGTGTATCCTGCCCCTTGTGTTCGGCGTTGAGCTTGCCGGACTGCTTGAAGACCCAACATTCTCTATGGGTATGATTTGCAGGTTTATCAGGGGTGCTGTGGATCTGACATATTTTGTCCAGAATCTTGTTCAGGCTGGACAGTTCATCTCTGTGGCCTTTGGAGGGCAGCTTTTCCTGACCTGTTCGAGAGCTTCTGAATCCGGCGTTTACCGCCGTGCTCTTCGGGCTGTCTTCTTTATTCCGGTGCTTGTTTTTGCTGCGTCATGGTTTCCCGTTTCCGTCCCTGACTTCGGTTGTACTTGGGTCGCTGGTGCTGCATCGGGCTAACCAGCTGTCCTCGCCCGTGCAAAAGCGGGTCATGAGGCTTGTTAATGCTGCCATTGTTCTCGGCTTTTCTTGGCCGAGATGTCTGGCAAGCCATTCGTCTCGAACGCTATGATTGAAAGCTGCTAAGGCTTCGGCGTCCGGACAGTCGACTATTTGGTTCTTTTTAGTGAGACACCTGTTCCAAAGCTTTCGGGCTGACTCTCCGGGCTGTTGAGTTATATGACTTAAATCGTCTGCATCCAGTGGTTGGACATAGGTCCCTTGAAAATTTGCCCGAAAAGCGTTCTCGAGCTCTTCCCAGCTTCCAATGGAGTTTTTGGGGAGGCTTTTAAGCCAGTGCCGAGCTGGCCCTTTGAGCTTGAGGGGTAAGTAATTGATGGCGTGGAGATCGTCTCCTCGAGCCATGTGGATATGGAGGATGTAGTTCTCAATCCAGACCCCAGGGTCTGTCGTTCCGTCATACGCCTCTATGTTTACGGGTTTGAATCCCTCTGGAAATTCATGGTCCAGCACCTCATCGGTGAAGCATAGGGGGTGAGCGGCACCCCTATATTTGGGTGTACCGTGGTGTTCGGATTTTTGTTGTGTTACATTGCGTGCTGGAGCGCGCTTGCTTGGCCCATAGATGGATATGCTTGCGCCGTCCTTTTGATGCGAGCCCTCACGTGGATCGCGTATTGGCTTGTGTGCGGCGTCGTTTGCCGCTCTATGTTGCCACGAGGTCGTCTATCCGACCGGATGGCTGTTTTGTTTTTTGATTGCGGGTGATCTAAGGCTTCCTCATCGAATTCAGGTAGCAGCTTTCGCTTCGGGTGGCTCTTTGTGTGGCGACTGCCGCCGTACTTTCCTGCAGTGTTGAGTACTTCACTCCATCTAATTCTGAGTGTGTCTTGTGCAGCCATGAGCCTTTGCTTCTGCTTTTTCGGACTCCTCACAGTGGCAACAAGCCTTTGATGGGTATTCTGTTGCTCCGGGTGCCTGTCCGGTGTGATGTCATCCGGACTGTTATCTTCACCGGAGTCGGGTTGTTCGGTTTGATTCTCCATGTTGCCGTGATCGGACGGTGGTTCAATGTCGTGTTTGTCGTCCGCTGGCTCACCCTGCTCTATCGCTGGGTCTATATGATCACTGTTTCTGCCGAGGCAGGATTTGGAGCGGCACTTACGCTACCGCTTTGACTGCTTCTCGAGGGATCGATCCTTCGCTGTGTCCTTACATTCCTCGTCATCGTTTTCTTTGGGTGTGTCCACCATGTATACATCATATGATGAAGTGGGCGTCCAGTGCCTTGTGGGCAGTGGCTCCTGTTCGTCTCCTGCATCGTCGTCCATACCGTCGATGTCTTCGGAGTCGAAGTCGAGCATGTTGGTCAAATCGTTGACAGTGGCTACTAAGTGGGTGGTGGGTGGGCGGCGAATTTCTTCGCCATCCGCATCCCAATCCAGCCGGACATAGTTCGGCCAGGACTCTCCTGACAAGGAGAGAGACCTTAATGAGTTCAGTATGTCGCCGAAGGGCGAGTGCTGAAAGATATCCACGGAGGTGAACTCCATGATCGGCGCCCAGTCGGATTCGATGGACATGGGCGCAGGTGGTTCGGAGTCCGTGACCGGGGAAGAATCCGGCAGTTTGGCGTCACGGCTCCCGTGAAGGGTAAGGTCGATACTCGACTCGATCGCCGCTGAGAATGCGGCCTCCGTGGCGGGGTCTATCCACCCGTCCATGGATGGCGCAATTGGCTCCGAATTGAGGGTCGGAGCGGTTGCCGGTGCGGTTTCCTGAACACTGTCCGATGGCAGAGCTAAATCATGCTCATCGTGATCGTGCGGCGCACTCGACAGGGGCTCGAATCCGTCGAAGATCAAGTCTCCGCGGATGTCGGCCGTATAGTTTAAGCTTCCAAACCTGACCTGGTGGCCAGGGGCGTAACTCTCGATCTGCTCCAGATGGCCAAACGAGTTGGCCCGCAGTGCGGAGTCGCCGAATACAAAGATCTGTTCGAGGAGAAAAGTCTCACCCCGGACTGCATCACTATCAATGATTGAAGGAGCCATCCAGCCTAACGCTGACGACACAGAAGAACTCTCAATGAAAGCACCAATGTCGGTGTCAAAACCGCTGTATCTCGGGTAGGGGGTCCCGAACTGTGCGTCTAGGCGGATGGTAACATGAGGCAGGGGACACGATGTTTTACCCAGTTTCAGGGCCTCTTGATGGAGGTAATACCCTACGTCCTGCTTGATTGTTCTTGATAATATGAGTAGTACAAGAGTTGATCTACCACGAGATCGAAGAGGCTAAACCCTAGAAGCTAGCCTATGGTATGATTGTTGTTGTTAGTCCTACGGACTAAACCCTCCGGTTTATATAGACACCGGAGGGGCTAGGGTTACACAGAGTCGGTTACAAGGAAGGAAATCTACATATCCGTACTGCCAAGCGTGCCTTCCACGCCAAGGAGAGTCCCATCTGGACACGAGATGAAGTCTTCAATCTTGTATCTTCATAGTCCAATAGTCCGGCCAAAGGATATAGTCCGACTGTCCGGATACCCCCTAATCCAGGACTCCCTCAAGCGGCGTGTCTGTATCTATCCATCTGCTTGAACAAAACAAAAGTTGCTTAAACATGTACTCCCTCCATTCCAAATTACTCGTCGCAGAAATGGATGTATCTAGAACTAAAATACATCTAGATACATCCATACCTGTGACAAGTAATTCAGAACAGAGGAAGTACGTATGTACATCAGGCCCCTTTCCCTTCCTTCATTGGGGATGAGGTCCCAAATGCTTTGCTTTTGCTTGGGTTGCGTAAAGGGTGAGGGATTGTTCCCTGCCACTGCGACACACCTACACCACACAACACAGGAAGGAGGTTGGATGGGATGGGATGGGCCTGGGTTGCATGCCTGCAATATATACTCCTTCCTACAAACAAGCAAAAAGATTCAGTACTACCCTAAAGCAAAGTAGACCCTCTTTTCCCAAAGCCTCCTCCTCTGCATTGAGTATTCAGTAAGAGCACACCTAGTACTACTCACTCACTTACCCATCTGCTGTGAGTATGAGTGTGTGGTGACATGATTGGCTGCCGCCACTTGTTAATCTCGCTCGGTACTCCTACACTGCAGCACAAGATTTCCTACGGTATCTGAAGCAAGAGATGCAGCAGCAGTAGAAGCAAACGATGAGATCCAACTAGGTTTGGCCTTTGGTGTGAGCGAGCCATCCATATCCATCTGGCCTCCTCATCCTGCTGCCGCTGCTTTTGCACTACCTACTGCAGCAGCAAAGCTGAGCAAGTGAGCCAAGAAAGAAAGACTTGCTTGCTCGGACATGGAGTATTTGATTCTGAGCTAATATGCTCCCGCATGAACAGTAAAATCCAAAAAAATAATAAAAATAATTCAAAAAAATCTGATTTTTTATGAACATTGATAAATTTTCTAACTACGTGTAAAATTTCAGATTGAAATGACATTCGTGGTGGCCTGGGCACCTATTTTCCTTCGATTGAGATCGTACCCACCATACCTATCTCGCACGCGGGTGATGCATCCCGTTCTCCTGGTAACCAAAGGCCGAAGAAGGCTCGATTCGTCTTTCTTTTTTCATATTATGTTATTTGCACCTTGGATTTTCCTCTCTCGCTCCTGGACTCTTGTTTAGCTGACAGCTAGCAATCGATAAGCCATCCAACTTTTCTCTGCTACGGTGATGGCTTATAACAAGTCGATCCAACTTTTCTTCCTGGCGCATTAGAGGAAGGTCCATTGGGCATAGAGAGAGTACCATGTGATCAATCTATAATGCTTATTGGAAAGTGCTCTCTATCGTCCGGGTCATGAAAAACACTAAAAGGATAATCCAGACGAAGAAGATAGCGAGAAAATGACTCCTCAAGCCGAAGTAAGGGCGAATGCTGGAACGAAAGTAATCCCTCGAAGTTCAATAAAAAGGGTATTGGAAATCAACTTGCTGGATAATTTCTCAGAAAGTTTTTGTGTTGTTGATTCCTATTCCTAGGTGTCGTGCTTTTCCCCCTAATTTCATGGTATCTTTCTTGGTGCTTACCACAGGAAAACCCGTCCTTCTTTTGGGAAGAAATCAAAGAATAGGTAGTTCAGGCACCATCATCAATATGTTGCTGCTATTGAATCCGGTTTTGAATCAAGCAGCAAGTGTCCGACCTCAGGATCCACCATAGAAAGGCATAGCTTGGTTTGGTGCAAATGTAATATAAAAAGGCATAGGCTGATTCAAAGTAAACAGAAACCACCCCTTAAACTCATTTGCGCTTCGAAAGTTGTCCGAGGACCGTGACAAAACAACTAGCCCAGCAATAGGCAAGGACTAGCTGAAATACCTTTCTGAATCCAGTCCATCCGTATCTGCTGTCCCTTCCGCCCTAATCATCGAGAAAGATTAAATAATTGGATAGCACGATCTCATTCTTTAACTCGGAGTCGTAGAAGCTAGTGTTGTCTTGCTTGCTCGAAACGTGCTTGAGGAGTGATGTGTCTCGTATTCAAGCGACGTTGCTTCGGAGGCACACACAGCGCCTCGGATAAAACACTACTAGGGTTTTAGCGTGGGTTTTGAGGCTATCAGCAGCGCGGGCAGCCACGCTACTACTACGACACTACAACTAATTGTTAGTACTAGCGCGGTATGTACCCGCGCTACTAATACTGACTATAACAGCAGCGCTCTTCCAGAATGCGCTACTAATAGTTAGCTGTATCGCTTTCCTAGCCCTGCGCTACTGCTATATCTTTCATCATTTCCCCCGCTTCCTACCCCGTTTCAGTTTCAATAAACTGCAATTTCCAGATACTAGGTACTACTAGATATCAATTTCATAAAGCGTTATAGGTATTGGGTAGTATTCCCCCCGTTCCAAATTACTCGTCGTGGTTTTAGTTCAAATTTGAACTAAAACCACGACGAGTAATTTGGAACGGAGGGAGTACGAGATAACAATTTCATATATAGTCAATATGTATCCTCAAGCAGTACAAGATGATATCGACGACGATCATCATATGTAGTTCTAGATGATATCGACGACGATCATCGTATGTAGTTCTAGATGATATCGACGACGATCATCATATATAGTTCTAGATGATATAGCCACACACACATATGTAGTTCTAGATGATATCGACGACGATCATCATCCGCAAGCCTGGGCGGTGGGTGTTCCTGATAGTAATTAGGATGTCCTTTCCAACACAAAGATTCTTGCCAACGAGGAATCTCTTCCACCCAACCGAGTTTAAGTGTGTGCGACCGTCTGTGTCCATGTTGTAAGTACAGGTGGTGACGGAGCCCCCTGCGGTAAGGCGTAGTCCAGCTGAGCCTTGTTCATCAGGCTCGATACCACAACTCACAGATAGGCTCTTTGACAATTTCTGAATAAGAAAAACATATCAATTAATAAATAACCTGGCACATACTTTTGCAAATATATTTCTATAATTAGATTTCTACACTATAAAAAGACACAATACTACACATTTGTACTAAGCATGAATTCTACTAATAAGTATATATGGATTATCTATGCTATTAATAGTTCCTTGGATTCTACACTAATAAGCATGTGATCGGACTCTACACTAAAGCATATCATCGACTAGATTCCACACAACATATCATTGGACTCTACACTAAGCATATCATCGGTAATTTGCATTTGTAAGTATAACATACCATATCATGCCGATCGACCATGGTACATGTCAGGCGGGTCACAAATGGCACCCCGACAAAGTCATCACGTGGCGGAATTATGTCCCATAGGTTGCACACCTCCTCCTCGCTCAGCCTCATTCTTTGAGCTACGATGGCTTCATGAAGTGGGTCCTCATCATCTTCATTGAGTGGGTCCTCATTATCTTCATCATCTTCGTCATCTTCCACCAGGTTGATATAAATGACAGCCAGCTCGGGTATTTCTACTCTGAAGGAGAAGCTGATCGACTCACCACCAGTAAGACACATGCGGGCGAGGAAACGGGCCCATCCATCTCCTCTGCGACATATTGCGTCCTTTCTCGACCTCCATAGTGTACGGCCCCCTAGGAGCCTCAAATGTCACAGTGTCTCTTGTCAGCTTGTTGAATTTCAACATCACATTGCATGGGACGATATGTGTAAAAAAAGCAAAATGACACAATGCAGTAATGCCAACACTAAAAATAAAATAGTTGTTACATTTCATATAATTTCTTACCGCCGCATGACGAAAACTCAGCTGGAAGTAGATGCCGAATAGCTTGCCAGTTGCAAGGCTGCTGGCGCACCTTGACTTGCACAATTAACATGGTGGTGGTGGTGGCGCCATTCTCCTAAAGCAATATGAGCAAAGGATTAACGATCCACTTCACAGGAAAGAAAAACAGTAGCATGTGATATTTTTGGTTCTTCTTTAGTTATATTTTCATAGTGGAACCCGATCCCAAAAAGTAAACAACAAGCTCTCAACTAACTTATTAACACCTTCTATAATAGAACCAACAGCTAGCAGGCAAATGTCAAATCAGCCAACAAGACTCACAGACAACAAGTTCTCAATTAGCTTACTAACACCTTCTAGAATATCTCTAGATGAAGAGATTCTTCCGCGAGAAGCAATTTGATGGAGAATTATAATCCTAACATCTAGTAACATAAAAGATGACAAGGTATCACCTACGAAAGCATTTCAGGGGCACCTATTGCCGAAAAAACTATTTGGCCCCTACCAAAGGTATAATCCTAAGATCTGTAATAAGTTATCTACCAAATCAAGGTACCACCTACCAAGACACATTTCATCTAATTTGGCCCCTATTGCCTAAGATAACTGATTCAAAAAACAAGTGGAAAATTTAATTGGGATTAACTTAGCACTTGCAAACTAAATACTTGTACCACCTACCAAAGCATTTCAACTAAATTGGCACCTACATTTTGCAAAAAATAACTTATTATAGAAAAACAAAAGCATCTAGTTATCCATATGAAATTCGTAAGCCGTCACTGCATCTAGGTAGGGCAGCCCCCAGGGGGTGCTAACGAGGAGGGGGGATGGCATGGTGACCTCGGTCGAGGGTGCTGACAAGGGGAAGGTCGGTGACTTTACTATGAGAGGGGGCGACGACAGCGGCCGACGAGAGGATCGAGGGCGGTCGGCCAAAGGCGCCTGGCCAGAGATCGCGGACAGCGACGTTGTGGGCGGGAGGAGGGTGGAGGAGCAGCTAGTAGAGGGACAGCGAGAGGGGGGAGGGGCATTACATGCGGCGGTGGTGGCGGTGGCGCGCAGTGGCGGAGGAGAAACCCTAACCGCAGCTGCCAGCGTCGGGCGGAGGGGGATGATTGAGAGATGAGCGTGCGGGGGGCCGGGCCGCGTGTTTTGTTTTGCTGTAGCAGTAGCACGGGTACAGGGAGCGCGCTACTGCTAAGCCCAATATCAGTAGCGCTTTGTCCTGAAAAAACGCTACTGCTAAGGCAAAGCATGTAAAAACATAAAAAATATACATTGGTCATCACCAATCTTTTTGCGTAGAATCTAAATAGTCAACATGAATCCTCACTGTACTTGTATAGGCACAGGTGAAGATTCATATTGCAGCCACAAATCCTACACATACAGTTCAATGAAGACCAAGTGCTCGAGATAGTTTGAAAAGTAACATATTTAAGGTGGTAAACACCTTGTTCGCTTAGCAGTATGGGACTAAACTTAATTAGTTGCAAGAGGGGATGATACTTAGCAGCAACGAGTTTTAAAGAAAAACGCTGCTACTTAGTACTTTAGCAGTAGCGCGTCCAGGAGAAGGGCGCTACTACTATATCTAGCCTAGAGGCAACACCGTGGCTATAGCGCGGTCTTCTGAAGGTCACTACTGCTAATTAGCAGTAGTGTTTGTTTTTAAACCTCGTTGCTGCTAAGATTCTGTGTATAAGGTTTTCCCTAGTAGTGAAAGCACGGGCAAGCCACATGCAGGGAAACTTATTTACAGTCTGTCGCTTTTGACCGCTCTCCCCTTCCCGGGGATACGACCTCCTCAAACAAAGGGTTCCTAAATAAGAAGTGAAAGAACATGCAGCGCCCCCATGTTTGGTTTTGGTAATTGATGACAATCTCTATGGTCTAATGGTTGCCTTGAGTTATATTTGAAGAATTTGTCCATAGGCTTGTCGTGAAGTCCATGTGTTGGTTTCAAGGAGTTTATGTGTTGGCCAAGGTGCTATTCAAGGAATTATCCAAAGATTGGTCATGTGAGAGTTGAGCTTATTGCAAGCATGTCTTGAACACGAAGATTGTGTGATCATTCATTTTTACCTTCAAGACATCATCCAAATGAAGAGAGTTGAAAAGATTCAAGGTTGATCAAGACTAAGTCAAGAGTGAATCAAGTTGATCAACTCACAAAGCGTAGAAAATGTACCGAGAGGGATCAAGTGATCCCATGTTATGGTAAGCATTGTCCATTATTCTTTGTGTACTAACCCATGGTCTACGTGAGAGA